>NC_052308.1:1912148-1947148 GCF_016432855.1 Salvelinus namaycush
CAGCCCTGCCACAGCCCACCCACAGCTCACAACTCACAACCCACAACCCACAACCCATAACCCAGCCACAGCCCAGCCCACAGCTCACAACTCACAACCCACAGCCCAGCACACAGCCCAGCCCACAACTCAGCCCACAACCCAGCCACAACCCAGCCCACAACCCAGCCACAGCCCACAACCCACAACCCAGCCCAGCCCAGCCACAACCCAGCCCTTAGCCCACAGCTCACAACCCAGCCACAGCCCAGCCCACAACCCAGCCCACAGCCCAGCCACAACCCAGCCACAAACCAGCCCACAACCCAGCCCACAACCCAGCCCACAGCCCAGCCACAACCCAGCCACAAACCAGCCCATAACCCAGCCCACAACCCAGCCCACAACCCAACCACAACCCAGCCACAACCCTGCCACAGCCCAACACATAGCCCACAACCCAACCCCCAACCCATCCACAGCCCAGCCCACAACCCAGCCCACAACCCTGCCACAGCCCAACCCAAAGTCCACAACCCAACCCACAACCCATCCACAGCCCAGCCCACAACCCAACCACAACACAGCCCACAGCCCAGCCCAGCCCAGCTCACAACCCAGCCCACAACCCAGCCCACAACCCAGCCCACAGCCCAACCACAACCCAGCTCACAACCCAGCTCACAACCCAGCCCACAACCCAGCCCACAGCCCAGCCCACAACCCAGCCCACAGCCCAGCCACAACGCAGCCCACAGCCCAGCCCACAACCCTGCCACAGCCCTGCCACAGCCCACCCACAGCTCACAACTCACAACCCACAACCCACAACCCACAACCCATAACCCAGCCACAGCCCAGCCCACAGCTCACAACTCACAACCCACAGCCCAGCACACAGCCCAGCCCACAACTCAGCCCACAACCCAGCCACAACCCAGCCCACAACCCAGCCACAGCCCACAACCCACAACCCAGCCCAGCCCAGCCACAACCCAGCCCTCAGCCCACAGCTCACAACCCAGCCACAGCCCAGCCCACAACCCAGCCCACAGCCCAGCCACAACCCAACCACAAACCAGCCCACAACCCAGCCCACAACCCAGCCCACAGCCCAGCCACAACCCAGCCACAAACCAGCCCATAACCCAGCCCACAACCCAGCCCACAACCCAACCACAACCCAGCCACAACCCAGCCCACAACCCTGCCACAGCCCAACACATAGCCCACAACCCAACCCCCAACCCATCCACAGCCCAGCCCACAACCCAGCCCACAACCCTGCCACAGCCCAACCCATAGTCCACAACCCAATCCACAACCCATCCACAGCCCAGCCCACAACCCAACCACAACACAGCCCACAGCCCAGCCCAGCCCAGCTCACAACCCAGCCCACAACCCAGCCCACAACCCAGCCCACAACCCAGCCCACAGCCCAACCACAACCCAGCTCACAACCCAGCCCACAACCCAGCCCACAGCCCAGCCCACAACCCAGCCCACAGCCCAGCCACAACCCAGCCACAAACCAGCCCACAACCCAGCCCACAGCCCAGCCACAACCCAGCCACAAACCAGCCCACAACCCAGCCCACAACCCAGCCCACAACCCAACCACAACCCAGCCACAACCCAGCCCACAACCCTGCCACAGCCCAACCCATAGCCCACAACCCAACCCACAACCCATCCACAGCCCAGCCCACAACCCAACCACAACACAGCCCACAACCCAGCCCACAACCCAACCACAACCCAGCCACAACCCAGCCCACAACCCAACCACAACACAGCCCACAACCCAGCCACAGCCCAGCCCACAACCCAACCACAACACAGCCCACAACCCAGCCACAGCCCAGCCCACAACCCAACCACAACACAGCCCACAACCCAGCCCACAACCCAACCACAACCCAGCCACAACCCAGCCCACAACCCAGCCACAACCCAGCCACAACCCAGCCCACAACCCAGCCCACAGCCCAGCCCACAACCCAGCCACAGCCCACAGCCCACAGCCCAGCCACAACCCAGCCACAACCCAGCCCACAACCCTGCCACAGCCCAACCCATAGCCCACAACCCAACCCACAACCCATCCACAGCCCAGCCCACAACCCAGCCCACAACCCTGCCACAGCCCAACCCATAGCCCACAACCCAACCCACAACCCATCCACAGCCCAGCCCACAACCCAGCCCACAACCCTGCCACAGCCCAACCCATAGCCCACAACCCAACCCACAACCCATCCACAGCCCAGCACACAACCCAACCACAACACAGCCCACAGCCCAATACCCAGCCCAATACCCAACCCAATACCCAGCCCAATACCCAGCCCACAACCCAGCCCACAGCTCAACCCAGCCCACAGCCCAACCCAGCTCACAGCCCAACCCAGCTCACAGCTCAACCCAGCTCACAGCTCAACCCGGCCCACCCCAGCCCACAGCCCAGCCCACAGCCCAGCCCACAGCCCAGCCACAACCCAGCCCACAACCCAACCACAACCCAGCCACAGCCCAGCCACAACCCAGCCACAAACCAGCCCACAACCCAGCCACAGCCCAACCCATAGCCCACAACCCACAACCCAGCCCACAGCCCAGTCACAACCCAACCCACAACCCATCCACAGCCCAGCCCACAACCCAACCACAACACAGCCCACAGCCCAGCCCAGCCCAGCCCACAACCCAGCCCACAACCCAGCCACAACACAGCCACAACACAGCCCACAGCCCAGCCCAGCCCAGCCCACAGCCCAGCCCATAACCCAGCCACAACCCAGCCCACAGCCCAACCCAGCCCACAGCCCAACCCAGCCCACAGCCCAGCCAAGCCCACAGCCCAGCCCACAGCCCAACCCAGCCCACAGCCCAGCCCACAGCCCAACCCAGCCCACAGCCCAACCCAGCCCACAGCCCAGCCCAGCCCACAACCCAGCCCACAGCCCAACCCAGCCCACAGCCCAGCCCACAGCCCAACCCAGCCCACAGCCCAGCCCAGCCCACAACCCAGCCCACAGCCCAAACCAGCCCACAGCCCAACCCAGCCCAACCCAGCCCACAGCCCAACCCAGCCCAGCCCATAGCCCAGCCCAGCCCACAACCCAGCCCACAGCCCAACCCAGCCCACAGCCCAGCCCAGCCCAGCCCACAACACAGCCCACAGCCCAGCCCAGCCCAGCCCACAGCCCAGCCCACAACCCAGCCACAACCCAGCCACAACCCAGCCCACAACCCAGCCACAACCCAGCCCACAACCCAGACACCACCCAACCATAACTCAGGATCTGTGTCTCTTCTAGCTGTGTGCTTATGGACACTGTGAGGGAGGATTAATGTGCTGGTCTGGTATAGTGTATCAGCAGTGGTACTCAGACATCCATCCCACTGTGTCTAATGCCGCAGTCTCCTTAGTCCCTGTAATGTGCACTACTTTTGACCAGGGCCCTGGTTGTACACTATGGTACTATAATATGGAATAGGGTGCCATTTGGAACGCAGTTAATGTCCCTGCTTACTATAAAACACAGAGATGTGTCATCACTGGAACATGAGTAAGGATGATCTGTTGGGAGATGGATACAATGGATAAATAATGAGAGAGAGAGTAGATGAATGTAATGTCATGCTTGTCAGATGTGTGGGAGGGAGGGAGGGAGGGAGGGAGGGAGGGATAGATAGATAGAGGGTGTGTAGGGAGGGTGAGTGTGAGGGAGGCAGGAAGGGAGGGAGGGAGGGAGGGATGGAGGGAGGGAGGGATAGAGGGAGGGAGGGATGGATGGATAGATAGAGGGTGTGTAGGGAGGGTGAGTGTGAGGGAGGCATGGAGGGCGGGATGGATGGATGGAGGGAGGGAGGGTGTGTAGAGGCAGGAGATGGGAGGCTGGTAATGTCTGTTGTGTTAAAATATTGTCATGTATGTACGTATGTATGAAAGAGAGTATGTGAAGAGTTTATTTCCAAAATGCTATATCCACATTTTTTTAAACATTTTTTTAAAATCAGAAATGATTGCTTATGGGTACCTTCATGTGTGTAAAATATTACTGTACTCAGATTTGTTATTTAAAGATTTTAGATGTGTATTAAAATGTGTGTTTTTTGGGGGACAAAAAAACTATCCGTTGTTTAGCTGGAATGGAATGTTGATGTACTTTATATTTCAATCAAATGTATTTATAAAGCCCTTCTTACATCAGCTGATATCTCAAAGTGCTGTACAGAAACCCAGCCTAAAACCCCAAACAGCAAGCAATGCAGGTGTAGACTGTGACTATATAGGAACTAGGTCTCTAAAGTAGTGCACTATATAGGAACTAGGTCACTAAAGTAGTGCACTATATAGGAACTAGGTCACTAAAGTAGTGCACTATATAGGAACTAGGTCACTAAAGTAGTGCACTATATAGGAACTAGGTCACTAAAGTAGTGCACTATATAGGAACTAGGTTACTAAAGTAGTGCACTATATAGGAACTAGTCTATAATATGTGGCTGGTTATTGAATAGTAAATAAATACAAGTGATGGCCATTTCCTTCATAACAATGAGATGCAACCATTAATGTCATCCTCACTCTATGGGCCTTTGGTAGCTAGTAGTGACTATGTGACAAGGAGGATTTTTCAGAGGAACAGGCTTAATCTGTCTTTTTTATTCCCCTTTACCCAGTGACTTTTATTGTCCTGAACCTTAATCTCCTCTGTCTCCTGCAAAGCTGCCGGAAGTAGGGATGCTGGAGGGGCTGCAGCATGATACAACCTGATACATTTTTATAATTTTGCCCCCAAAATGATATTCCTTCCTTTATGAACAGACATAAATCATTCAAAATACTACACAAGAGAGCATCATTTAGCCACAGAGAATCACTAGTTAAACTACACCAGAGAGCATAATTTAGCCCCGGAGAATCACTAGTTATACTACACCAGAGAGCATCATTTATCCACAGAGAATCACTAGTTATACTACACCAGAGAGCATCATTTAGCCACAGAGAATCACTCGTTTCTAAACAATTGCTTGGGATTACGTTTTATCACAAGCACTTACAGTCGGGAAGACTGCAATTTGGGCAGCAACTGTGCCAAATATAGAATAGCTTGTTGCTTTGTGGTTTGTGGCCATAGACATATAATCCATAGAATAATTTTGGAACCTCTAACTCTGGCAATTTTGACTGTTAAAAGAATACTTTGGGATTTTGGCAATGAGGCCCTTGATGTACTTCCCCAGAGTCAGATGAACTCTTGGAAGTATCCCTTTAAACTCATGGGTACACTAGCAATGGCTGCCAGTCCTGTCAATGGCTGCCAGTCCTGTCAATGGCTGCCAGTCCTGTCAATGGCTGCCAGAACAGCCATCTATGGATTATATTTCTATGGTTGGTTGCGGCTGTCAGTTTTCCTTCTGCAAATTTCAAAATACAATTACGAGAAAAATGTTGTTTGGAAGCAAATCCCTACTGCTTTAAAAAAATATATATATATAAACCCTTTTTTTCTCAACAACTTTTGATTGATTCTGAATGAACAGCACTGTTTTTCAAAGTATATATATATATATATATATATACACAGTACCAGTCAAAAGGGTGGATACACATACTCATTTAAGGGTTTTTCTTTATTTTTACTATTTTCTACATTGTAGAATAATAGTGAAGACATTAAAACTATGAACTAACACATATGGAATCATGTAGTAACCAGAAAACTGTTAAACAACTCAAAATATATTTTATATTTGAGATTCTTCAAAGTAGCCACCCTTTGCCTTGATGACAGTTTTGCACAGTCTTGTGTTTATCATCGAAGGAATGAGCGTTACACCGAGGCCTGTACTCTGGAGCGGGATCGATTTGGAGGTGGAGGGTCCGTCATGGTCTGGGGCGGTGTGTCACAGCATCATCGGACTACACTTGTTGTCATTGCAGGCAATCTTAACGCTGTGCGTTACAGGGAAGACATCCTCCTACCTCATGTGGTAACCTTCCTGCAGGCTCATCCTGACATGACCCTCCAGCATGACAATGCCACCAGCCATACTGCTCGTTCTGTGCGTGATTTCCTGCAAGACAGGAATGTCAGTGTTCTGCCATGGTCAGTGAAGACCCCGGATCTCGATCCCTTTGAGCACGTCTGGGATCTGTTGGATCAGAGAGTGAGGGCTAGGGCCATTCCCCCCATAAATGTCCGGGAACTTACAGGTGGCTTGGTGGAAGAGTGGGGTAACATCTCACAGCAAGAACTGGCAAATCTGGTGCAGTCCATGAGGAAGAGATGCACTGCAGTACTTAATGCAGCTGGTGGCCACACCAGATACTGACTGTTACTTTTGATTTTGACCCCCCCTTTATTCAGGGACACGTTATTCCATTTCTGTTAGTCACATGTCTGTGGAACTTGTTCGGTTTATGTCTCAGTTGTTGAATCTTATGTTCATACAAATATTTACATAAGATTGCTGAAAATAAATGCAGTTGACAGTGAGAGGACGTTTCTTTTTTTGCTGAGTTTATATATATATATTAATATTGTACAATCTGTGTGTCTCTTCCTTGGGAATAGATGACCATGTTGTTTTTATTACTCTCATTTGGTCACTGTCAGAGTAGCATAATTTCAGTCATTTGGTATAAAAAATGACGTAGAATTGGATGAAATTCATTTCTAAAAGGCAATTTTTTTAAAGAACCTGCTGTGTGAAAATCTCCAAAACGCCTTTTCTCAACTGTATGCCACTAAGCAAATGCACCAGCTGGCTCCAGGTCATCTATGAGTCTTTGCTAGGTAAATCTCCGCCTTATCTCAGCTCACTGGTCACCATAACAACACCCACCCGTAGCACGCACTCCAGCAGCTATATTTCACTGGTCATCCCCAAAGCCAACACTTCCTTTGGCCGCCTTTCCTTCCAGTTCTCTGCTGCCAATGACTGGAACGAATTGCAAGAATCACTGAAGTTGGAGACTTAAATCTCCCTCACTAGCTTTAAGCATCAGCTGTCAGAGCAGCTTACCGATCATCGCATCTGTACACAGCCCACCTGTAAATAGCCTATCCAACTACCTCATCCCCATATTGTTATTTATTGCTTACCGATCGCTGCAGCTGTACACAGCCCATCTGTAAATAGCCCATCCAACCAACTACCTACCTCATCCCATATTTGTTTTTGTTTTTGCACACCAGTATTTCTACTGGCAAATCCTCATCTTCACATCTATCACTCCAGTGTTAATTGCTAAATTGTAATTACTTCGCCACTATGGCCTATTTATTGCCTTACCTTCTTACTTCATTTGCACACACTGCATACAGATTTTTCTATTGTGTTATTGACGGTACTTTTGTTTATCCCATGTGTAACTCTGTGTTGTTGTTTTTGTCTCACTGCTTTGCTTTATCTTGGCCAGGTCGCAGTTGTAAATGAGAACTTGTTCTCAACTGGCCTACCTGGTTAAATTAAGGTGAAATAAAAATACATTTAAAAAAATTCAATATAAGGGGCTTTATTGGCATTGGACCTATACCGGACCTATTTTCTCTCCATATCCCTTGATTCCTACTGCAAGCTCTGAACCTTTTCACCTGGATCATCGCAGCTAGCTGCAATCCGAGTGACTACTCCTGGCTAACGTCTGTCCCGAAGCAAGCACCAATTAGCCATTAGCTAGCCCATGCTAGGCCCATTCTCCCGGCTAGCTGAAGAGGCCCATCAGCCACTCCTGGGCTACAATACCCGGACCCCTTCTACTGCCGGTACGGGGCACGGAACCCCACCGATCCTTCATGACTGGACTACCGACGTAACCTGCTCGAGGGGGTACTCAACTGGCCCCTACGTCGCGACGTCCCCTGAATGCCCATCTGCTAGCCTGCTAGCAGCGGCCCGCTAGCTGCTAGCTGCTTCCCTCTAGCTGTCTAGAGCATATTGGACTGTTAGCTGAATAGATCCATCGGCCAATTTCTTGGGCCACTATACCTATTTTGCCAATTGGACTTGGACCCCTCTGCTACTCGGAACCCTACTAATCCATCACGACTGGTCTATCAACGTCACCGCACGCGGAGGCTAAATCAGACTTTCCTCCGTCGCGACGTCCCTCTAAGGATCTTCTGCTGGCTCGCTAGCCCCGCCCTGCTAGCTGTCTGAATCGCCGTGTCTCCAGCCAGCCCAACCACTCACTGGACCCCAATGATCACTCAGCTACGCATGCCTCTCCCTAATATCAATATGCCTTGTCCATTACGGTCCTGGTTAGTGATTACTGTCTTATTTCACTGTAGAGCCTCTAGCCCTGCTCAATATGCCTTAACCAACCATTTAGTTCCACCTCCCACATATGCGGTGACATCACCTGGTTCAAAAGTCTCTAGAGACAATATCTTTCTCATCATTACTCAATGCCTAGGTTTACCTCCAATGTACTCACATCATACCATACCTCTGTCTGTACATTATGCCTTGAATCTATTCTATCGCACTCAGAAACCTGCTCCTTTTACTCTCTGTTCCGAACGTACTAGACGACCAGTTCTGATAGCCTTTAGCCGTACCCTTATCCTAGTCATCCTCTGTTCCTCTGGTGATGTAGAGGTTAATCCAGGCCCTGCAGTGCCTAGCTCCACTCCTACTCCCCAGGTGCTCTCATTTGCAATTTACTGCAGAGATAGCCTGCAGAGTTCTGTCTTACTATCCAGGTCTGTACCCAAACAATTCGAGCTTCTACTTTTAAAAATTCACCTTTCCAGAAACAAGTCTCTCACCGTCGCCACTTGCTATAGACCACCCTCTGCCCCCAGCTGTGGCCTGGACACCATATGTGAATTGATTGCCCCCCCATCTATCTTCAGAGCTCGTGCTGCTAGGTGACCTAAACTAGGACATGCTTAACACCCTGGCCATCCTACAATCTAAGCTTGATGCCCTCAATCTCACACAAATGATCAATGAACCTACCAGGTACAACCCCAAATCCGTAAACACGGGCACCCTCAAAGATATCATCCTAACCAACTTGCCCTCCAAATACACCTTTGCTGTTTTCAACCAAGATCTCAATGATCACTGCCTGCATCCGTAAAAGGGCTGCGGTCAAATGACCACCCCTCGTCACTGTCAAACGCTCCCTAAAACACTTCAGCGAGCAGTCCTTTCTAATCGACCTGGCCCGGGTATCCTGGAAGGATATTGACCTCATCCCGTCAGTAGAGGATGCCTGGTTATTCTTTAAAAGTGCCTTCCTCACCATCTTAAATAAGCATGCCCCATTCAAAAAATGTAGAACCAGGAACAGATATAGCCCTTGGTTCTCTCCAGACCTGACTGCCCTTGACCAGCACAAAAACATCCTGTGGCATTCTGCATTAGTATCGAATAGCCCCTGTGATATGCAACTGTTCAGGGAAGTTAGGAACCAATATACACAGGCAGTTAGGAAAGGTAAGGCTAGCTTTTTCAAGCAGAAATTTGCATCCTGTAGCACAAACTCAAAAAAGTTCTGGGACACTGTAAAGTTCATGGAGAATAAGAGCACCTCCTCCCAGCTGCCCACTGCACTGAGGCTAGGAAACACTGTCACCACCAATAAATCCACTATAATGGAGAATTTCAATAAGCATTTCTCTACGGCTGGCCATGCTTTCCACCTGGCTACCTCTACACTGATCAACAGCCCTGCACCCCCTGCAGCAACTCGCCCAAGCCTCCCCCATTTCTCCTTCACCCAAATCCAGATAGCTGATGTTCTGAAAGAGCTGCAAAATCTGGATCCCTACAAATCAGCCGGGCTAGAAAATCTGGACCCTCTCTTTCTAAAATTATCTGCCGAAATTGTTGCAACCCCTATTACTAGCCTGTTCAACCTCTCTTTCGTATTGTCCGAGATTCCCAAAGATCGGAAAGCTACCGCTGTCATCCCCCTCTTCAAAGGGGGAGACACTCTAGACCCAAACTGCTACAGACCTATATCTATCCTACCCTGCCTTTCTAAGGTCTTCGAAGGCCAAGTTATCAAACAGATTACCGACCATTTCGAATCCCACCGTACCTTCTCCACTACGCAATCTGGTTTCAGAGCTGGTCATGGGTGCACCTCAGCCATTCTCAAGGTCCTAAATGATATCATAACCACCATCAATAAGAGACATTACTGTGCAGCCGTATTCATCGACCTGGCCAAGGCTTTCGACTCTGTCAATCACCACATTCTTATCGGGAGACTCAACAGCCTTGGATTCTCAAATAATTGCCTCGCCTGGTTCACCAACTACTTCTCTGATAGAGTTCAGTGTGTCAAATCGGAGGGTCTGTTGTCCGGGCCTCTGGCAGTCTGGGCCCCTGTGGTGTGCCACAGGGTTCAATTCTCGGGCCACCTCTCTTCTCAGTATACATCAATGATGTCGCTCTTGCTGCTGGTGATTCTCTGATCCACCTCTACGCAGACGACACCATACTGTATACCTCTGGCCCTTCTTTGAACACTGTTTTAACAAACCTCCAGACGAGCTTCAATGCCATACAACTCTCCTTCCGGGACCTCCAACTGCTCAACTGCTCCAAAATGCAAGTAAAACTAAATGCATGCTCTTCAACCGATCACTGCCTGCACCTGCCCGCCCGTCCAACATCACTACTCTGGACAGTTCTGACTTAGAATATGTGGACAACTACAAATACCTAGGTGTCTGTTTAGACTGTAAACTCTCCTTCCAGACTCACATTAAGCATCTGTCACGGCTGTGGTAAGAAGAGGACCAAGGTGCAGCGTGGTGAGCGTACATACTTTTAATAGTAGATGTCGCCAACAAAACAATAAACAATACCAAAACAAACCGTGAAGCTTAAGGCAATGTGCCATCAAACAAAGATAACTTCCCACAAAGACAGGTGGAAAAAAGGTCTACCTAAG
Organism: Salvelinus namaycush; assembly: GCF_016432855.1. Lineage (NCBI taxonomy): Eukaryota > Metazoa > Chordata > Actinopteri > Salmoniformes > Salmonidae > Salvelinus > Salvelinus namaycush. Next base: position 1,923,067 of record NC_052308.1, read on the forward strand.
TATGGTTCTCAATCAGAGACAACAATAGACACAGATCACTGCACCTGTACATAGCCCATCTGTAAATAGCCCATCCAACTACCTCATCCCCATACTGTATTTATTTATTTATCTTGCTCCTTTGCACCCCAGTATCTCTACTTGCACATTCATCTTCTGCACATCTACCATTCCAGTGTTTAATTGCTATGTTGTAATTACTTCGCCACCATGGCCTATTTATTGCCTGACCTCCCTTATCTTACCTCATTTGCACACACTGTATATATACTTTTTCTACTGTATTATTGACTGTATGCTTGTTTATTCCATGTGTAACTCTGTGTTGTATGTATCGAACTGCTTTGCTTTATCTTGGCTAGGTCGCAGTTGTAAATGAGAACTTGTTCTCAACTAGCCTACCTGGATAAATGAAGGTGAAATAAAAAAAAAAAGAATTCATTGGAAACATATGTTTACATTGCCAGAGCAAGTGAAATAGACAATAAACAAAAGTAAAATAAACAATATAAAATTGACAGTAAACATTACAACCATAAAAGTTCCAAAATAATAAAGACAATTTCAATTGTCATTATGTCTATATACATACCTCTCTCTCTCTCTCTCTCTCTCTCTCTCTCTCTCTCTCTCTCTCTCTCTCTCTCTCTCTCTCTCTCTCTCTCTCCCATTCTCTCCCGCCCATTCTCTCTCTCTCTTTCTCTCTCTCTCTCTCTCTTGGCCCCCCTCTCTCTGTCTGCCCTAACAAACTCTGTGAGACACCCTGTGATGCTCCCAACTCCCAAGAGTGATTATTATAAGAAAATTCCAACCCTCAGGTCGTTATGTTCAAAGTCCTAAGGTCCTTATCACGTAAGGGTTGAATCACTGCCGTAACAAAACAATGTTCCCTGGTGAACTTCTATAGAACGTATCCAGCTCCTGTCTCAAAGCCAGAGGAGGGAGAGAGGAGGAGGGAGAGAGGAGGAGGAGAGAGAGGGGTGGGTGAAGAGTGGAGCAGGTCGAGGGGAGGGAAAGGGGGATAGAGAGAGGGTCCAATCAAACTTCCTCCCGTGTGTTCTTTTTCTTCTCCACCAATCGAGGTTCCTTCCATGTGTTCTTTCACTCCAACATCTGTGGATGTGGCTGTACTGTATGTACTTTCCACTCACCTCCTGTGGATGTTCAGTGTGTTCTATAGCCTCTTCTCATGCTGTTTTCTGTTCTGTTCCACCAGGCTCTGCTGGTCCTGGCATCTCCCTCTGGACCTGGGGTGTGTCGGGGGCTATGGTGAGGACATGTGCCTCAGCGGGAGGACTGGATGTCATGGAGGAGATGGATTGGGGCTGCGGAGAGGATTGGATAAAGTGTTGGAGAGAGGAGGACTGGGCACAATGCTTGGGAAAGAGAGAAGACTGGAGAGAGGGAGGGCGAGAGAGAGAGGGCAGGGAACCGGGACAGGGCTGGGGCAGGAGACAAGGCTTGGGGGAGACCTGGGAGGCTGGTCATTCACCCTGCTGGTCCTGCTCCTCCTCCTCCCCCCGGTGTTCCCCCAGTGCCCTGACAGCTGCCACTGTGTGTGGGAGAGCAGCATGGTGCTGTGTATGGACGCTGGGCTCCGTGAGTTCCCCCAGGGCCTTCCTCCGGACACTGTCACCCTCCACCTGGAGAGGAACTACATCCGCTCGCTCCCCGAGAGCGCCTTTAGGCAAGGAAGATAACAATTGTCATTTTTTATTCACCTTCACCTTCATTATTGTCATTAGTTCATTTAATAAATGTATTCATTGATTAATTAATTAATATTTATTTTTCTATTTCTTTCATTACAATTCATATCTGGCTCCCAGTTTGGTTTTAGTTCCAGGTCTAATTATGATGTTTCTGACACTTCCTCTTGTTATTTACCTTCCCTTCAGGGAGCTGACCCACCTGAGGGAGCTGTACCTCTCCCACAACCGCATCGATACCCTCTCCTCCGGGGCCCTGCGCCACCTGAGCTCAGAGCTCCGTCTCCTGGACCTCTCCCACAACCAGTTACGCCAGGCCAGCCGGGACGAGTTCAGTTCCACGCGGGCCAAGACACGCCTCTACCACAACCCGTGGCACTGTGACTGTACCCTGCAGGAGCTGATGGAGACGTTAAATCTAGAGCCGGAGACGGTTAACGGGATCGTGTGTGAGAGCTCGGTGAGGAGCGCCGGGGAGGTGAGTCGCTGGGAGGATCCAGGGGGTGCAGGGGAGCACGCCGGTCAACCGCTGGTTAAGTTGCTCGACTCTGGGGTGAACTTCTGTAATCTCCAGCGGAAGACCACAGATGTGGCTATGCTGGTGACCATGTTCGTGTGGTTCTTCATGGTCATTGTTTATGTGGTCTACTACGTGAGACAGAACCAGGCTGAGACCAGAAGACATCTGGAGTATCTGAAGAGTTTGCCCAGTCCGAGGAAAACACTCACGGAGACCGACACGATAAGCACTGGTCTCTGAACTATTTATTTATTGCCTTTATTTAATCAGGTAGGTTATTGAGAACACATTCTCTTTTACAAAAACAACCAAGAGAAGGTCTACGAAAAGGCCGTAGAGACAATTCATGTCTCTGTATTGGGACAGAGCTTGTTAATTGAAAATGGACTCTATAACAACTTTGACTTTAATTAAATGATTACAACATTTTATTTTTTGTAACTATTGGATCTTTTCCATAATTATTTATATTTTTTTGCCCTGACTACATTTATACAAAAAAATATGTTTTTGTATTCACTGGCATATGCACAGCTTTAACGCTGTCCAAATGAACAGAGAAAGACCAGAAGAAGAAAGAAACAGAGAAGACTGTCAATATTGATCAGTACCTTTCATCTTCAATACTGGTGGCTTTCATCATCAATACTGGTGGCTTTATACTGGTGGCTTTCATCTTCAATACTGGTGGCTTTCATCATCAATACTGGTGGCTTTCATCATCAATACTGGTGGCTTTATACTGGTGGCTTTCATCTTCAATACTGCTGGCTTTCATCATCAATACTGGTGGCTTTCATCAGCAATACTGGTGGCTTTATACTGGTGGCTTTCATCATCAATACTGGTGGCTTTCATCATAAATACTGGTGGCTTTCATCATCAATAGTGGTGGCTTTATACTGGTGGCTTTCATCATCAATACTGGTGGCTTTCATCATCAATACTGGTGGCTTTCATCATCAATACTGGTGACTTTCATCTTCAATACTGGTGGCTTTCATCATCAATACTTGTGGCTTTCATCATCAATACTGGTGGCTTTCATCATCAATACTGGTGGCTTTCATCATCAATACTGGTGGCTTTATACTGGTGGCTTTCATAATCAATACTGGTGGCTTTATACTGGTGGCTTTCATCATCAATACTGGTGGCTTTCATCATCAATACTGGTGGCTTTCATCATCAATATTGATGGCTTTCATCGTCAATACTCGTGGCTTTATACTGGTGGCTTTCATCATCAATACTGGTGGCTTTCATCATCAATACTGGTGGCTTTATACTGGTGGCTTTCATCATCAATACTGGTGGCTTTCATCATCAATACTGGTGACTTTCATCATCAATACTGGTGGCTTTCATCATCAATACTGATGGCTTTCATCATCAATACTGGTGGCTTTCATCATCAATACTGGTGGCTTTCATCATCAATACTGATGGCTTTATACTGGTGGCTTTCATCTTCAATACTGGTGGCTTTATACTGGTGGCTTTCATCATCAATACTGGTGGCTTTCATCATCAATACTGGTGGCTTTCATCATCAATACTGATGGCTTTCATCTTCCATTGTACTCTTAAGAGGGAATACTCACCTTGACAAAATTATTTTTGACAGACAGATAGCAGATCGTTACAAACATGTAACCTGAGGGAGTGTCTGTTTCTATTCTGTATATCAGGTTCCAAAGGCACGTGATGTTGTTTAGTGTTCAGGATCATTAGTTCTACTGTATCTCTCTCCAGCCCTTGATGATCAGTGAAGAAGGCTATTTTAACCTCTCACTCTACAAGGTCACTGAGTCTGAACCAGCCAGTCATCTACATTCATATCCTATGTTTTATCACCCTACGAGCCCGGACACAGCTTGAGATCCTCTGGCAGGCCACTGTTGACCCATTCAAAGTCTAGGTTGAAAACTAAAGGAGATCGGGCATTTGCCATTAAGACCCCGAGACTTTGGAATGGTCTGCCAGAGGACATGAGGCTGATAGATTCAGTGCCTCTTTTTAAATCCCTTCTGAAGACACTTTTATAAAGATGCTTAGTGCTTTTATTTTATGATGTGAAACATGTTACTTGTATAAAAAAGCGCTATACAAATAAAGTTATTATTATATTAAACCCCACTAATCCCTCAATCCGCACTACATCCATTCCTTCCTGCTGTTCTAATTTTACCCTGGCCCTAGGAAGCGGGTGGTGAATCCATGTTTTAGTCATCAAGTACGTAGCAAGCAATCATTTCTAAATTGGCCAAGTGGGAGAGACTAGTGTATGACGGCAGGGTATCAGCTGTCTCGGAAGCAGAGAAATTAAATAAAGACCTGATTTAGAATTGGTTTAATAATTAACATTATCTTTGTTAAAAAATGATCCGCCGAATGAAACAAACTTGGTTTTTAGGAAATGCTTGTTTCTGTGGATCCTAATGTATCTTCTTAGTGCTGTTTTAAGGCCTGGTTTTCTGTCTGTGTGGTTAAAGTTATGGTCCTGTATTTTCCTCCTGGATTTTCTTATTGTTAGTGAAGTGAGTTTAAAGAGACAGTTGACTTTGAGATATTTCGTGCAGCTATTACCGTGAATGCAGTCTCTGCGAACAGTCTTCACGCCACGGTATTGAAACCAGGGGCTCTATTCAGTCATGGAAGTTCAGCATTACAGCCTAATTGAAATTTAAAGGCAATGTTCCCGCATTAGCAGAGACTGCATTCACGGTAAAACGTTGCATATGCCAGCTCAATGGGAAATTATCTTAAAATGTATATCGCAGAATCTGTACCGCTCCAGCGATCCAGACTGAATAGGTAGGTTAATGTCGTGAACTAAATGAAAGCATGCTGGTGAATGTGTTACGAACGTGTAATACGTTGAATGACTTTTTTTCTGACATTATTGAAATCCAAAGTTGAAATGGATTGAGAATGACTCCTGTACCATATTGTGGTTTAATCAATATCAGAATAGGATGTTACGTGTTTCATGAAAAAAGCTGTTTGTACAGGAGCCTATATGTGGCACGTTTCTGTGACGATATTCCTATTCCATTTGTCTCAGACAAACCCTAAGAGGTTTTGTATTGTGTGTAATGTTGTGGTATTCAGAATTCCATTCTAGCACAGGTTGTGGTATAACACTGTCAATGTAAATGATAGCACTGTCAATTTAAATGATAGCACTGTCAATTTTATATGATAGCACTGTCAATTCAAATGATAGCACTGTCAATGTAAATGACAGCACTGTCAATTTTATATGATAGCACTGTCAATTCAAATGATAGCACTGTCAATTTAAATGATAGCACTGTCAAGTTAAATGACAGCACTGTCAATTTTATATGATAGCACTGTCAATTCAAATGATAGCACTTTCAATTTAAATGATAGCACTGTCAATTTAAATGATAGCAATGTCAAGTTAAATGACAGCACTGTCAAGTTAAATGATAGCACTGTCAATTTTATATGATAGCACTGTCAATTCAAATGATAGCACTTTCAATTTAAATGATAGCACTGTCAAGTTAAATGATAGCACTGTCAAGTTAAATGATATCACTATCAATTTAAATGATAGCACTGTCAAGTTAAATGATATCACTATCAATTTAAATGATAGCACTGTCAATTTAAATGATAGCACAGTCCCTTTAAATGATAGCACTGTTAATTTAAATGATAGCACTGCCCCTTTAAATGATAACCCAACTCCTTTAATTGATAGCACTGTCCTGTCATTAACTGTAGTGTAACTGTTTCATGTCATATGCTACAATGAATATAGACCACAACCTGAGTGACAAAACCGGTTCTGTGGAGATGCCAATAACCCAGACAACAAGAACCAAGCATGCCCCCTGTGTCATTTTTACAACGTTTTTTATTTGTGATGTATTTTTGTCCTGCTGATTAGTTTTTTCTCCTGTTGTTTTAAATGTCAATAATTATTCTAACAAAGGTGACATCGTAGATTCGGGAACCAATACATCAAGTAATAAATGAACTTTAAAACCAAATTTCGGGAAAAAAATAAAATATATAAAAAATAAAACAAACGTGGCTCTGTGTTGTTTAGAGAAATGCTTCTACCTTTTATTGCTACGGTGAAAGGTGAAAGGTGAAAGGTGAAAAGTCAGGAAAGAAAAGGAAAAAAATATAAAGACAGGATGACAATCAATTCATACAGTTACTGATGATTGCGGTTGGAAATGTTTCCCATTCCTTCTCTTATTAACTAGCATGCTTAAAAAACAATCTGAAAATATTGAAAAAAGGTTTTACATTTTACAAAATAGTACATGATATGAACTTCGCACCTCCTCACAAAATGTTGCATACTCTCTCCAATGAAGAAAACAACATATAAAATAGGGTGCCGCCCACTTGTGCTCCATGGTCTCTCTCTTCTGACTACATCCCACCCCTCAAATATGCATTTAGCTCAAACACACAGACCAACGGAAAGGCCCATACAGGACACAGAATCTAGATTTGGTATGGCTTCTATCTCTGGGAATATAATACCGTCAACAACAAAAAAGTTCAATCATACTTTCAGGTTACAGAAACAAATAATCTCCCCAGATATGTTTTACGCTACACACTCTTCTCTGGAGCATTTTGAGGGGTGAATAACAACCAAAAAACAACAAAAATAAAAAAAATAAAAAGCGACTTCAGCCTGTTACTTGTTTTTTTTCTTTTATTTCCAATTTACATGAATCAAAACCGTAACAAAAACAAAATCATGATCATCATATTTAATAATAATAATAATAATAGTAATGATGTTATTATTAACAATATTACTATTATAATTAATAGAAAAAATAGATATACACACCCTCACAAACGAATGCACCCTCTGCCCTGGTCATGGTGCGTTACACCCTCTGTGTGTAAATGAGGGTTGGAGTGTCCAGTATCGATATCAAGTCTAAAAGCCCTATCCCGTTCCTGTTCCTAGGGGGCGTGCCCTGCTCCTAGGGGGCGTGTCCTGTTCCTAGAGGGCGTATCCTGCTCCTAGAGGGGCATGGCCAGGGCCGAGGTACTTCCTGCCAGGGCAGAAGGTACTTCCTGTGTGAGGGGACAGCGGGGGGGTTTATGTGGAGGAAGTGGAGTGGGATAGGTCAACGGTCAAAGTCAACTTCTGGTGGGCTTCTCACAACATGGGGTCTAATGCACCAAAGAGAAGATCGCCCAAGCTTGATTTGTAAACTTGGATACAGGGTTTAACTTTGCTTTGTTGTTTCTTTATTTTTTGTGTGTGAGGTAGCTGGGATTGATTCCGAATTGAACATGTCTCTTACAAAATGTATTATGGACATGGTTTATGTGTCATTGGGTTGCCATGGAGGAGGGTCAGGGCTGGGTCGGGGGGGAGGAGCAACATTTACCACTCTGAAAAATGATCTCAGCGTGAAATGTACTCTTTGAAAAATGTATATATATGTATACACACATATACATATACGTACACACGTTATAAACATGTTACTAATACATTAGTATCTGGTTGTTAAAGAATACAGACTTGTTTTACAACAATAGCACCATTTGACTTTATTATAATACACAGTAACTTCCTGATACACACTGGGGCGACGGTTGGAAGTAGGAACACTGCTAGATTTTTTGGTTTGGATTTGATATAATGTTTAGGGTGTGGAGGTATGGAAGAGGAACAAGAAAAGGGGGAACTGATAGAATATGTATGTTGTTGTGCGCGGGGGGCCTTTTTACAGGTTAACACACTCAGTCCAAACACACCTGGGTCCCACACCTGAACAATAAATAAATAACACCAACTCATTGTCTGGCACGCTGCCTCTTTCTCCTCTTCTCCTCGATCCTTCTTGTTAGTGGGGAGGTGCTCCCAGGGTGGGGGGTAGGGTGGATGCAGGGAGGGCTGAGGCACCATGGGAGGGGGGGTCTGATGGAGTGAGACTGGAAGGCCATGAAATCCCAGATGAATATTGCCGGTGCCATTCAGTGCAGGACTTAGTTGGAAAAAGCACTTTTTTACTTAAAACAAAAAAATTATATAAAAGTGTCGTGATCTTTCTCTATTCTTTCTTTCATTCTTCCTTTTTTTGATAGAAGTGTGTGTTCCTCTCTCTCTCATATTTGATGTGTTTTTCCCCTCTACTTCTCCTTCTTTTCATCCCTCTTTCTTTACAAGAAGCAAACTGCGCCGACGTCAACCCCAAACTCCTGGTCCGCTCCTCCAATATCTACAGGAGCAATGTCCACGATGGGCAGCCGGCTGGTCTTCTGGGATCGGTACTCAATCACTGTCTTTCCCCACGTTCCTTTATGTTTCTGGGGACAGAGAGATAGGGGACAGACATGTTATAGATATAGATAGGGGACAGACATGTTACAGATATAGATAGGGGACAGACATATTACAGATATAGATAGGGGACAGACATGTTACAGATATAGATAGGGGACAGACATGTTACAGATATAGATAGGGGACAGACATGTTACAGATATAGATAGGGGACAGACATGTTATAGATATTGATAGGGGACAGACATGTTACAGATATAGATAGGGGACAGACATGTTATAGATATAGATAGGGGACAGACATGTTACAGATATTGATAGGGGACAGACATGTTATAGATATTGATAGGGGACAAACATGTTATAGATATTGATAGGGGACAGACATGTTATAGATATTGATAGGGGACAGACATGTTATAGATATAGATAGGGGACAGACATGTTATAGATATTGATAGGGGACAGACATGTTATAGATATTGATAGGGGACAGACATGTTACAGATATTGATAGGGGACAGACATGTTACAGATATTGATAAGGGACAGACATGTTACAGATATTGATAGGGGACAGACATGTTATAGATATAGATAGGGGACAGACATGTTACAGATATTGATAAGGGACAGACATGTTATAGATATTGATAAGGGACAGACATGTTATAGATATTGATAGGGGACAGACATGTTATAGATATTGATAGGGGACAGACATGTTATAGATATTGATAAGGGACAGACATGTTATAGATATTGATAGGGGACAGACATGTTATAGATATTGATAGGGGACAGACATGTTATAGATATTGATAAGGGACAGACATCTTATAGATATTGATAGGGGACAGACATGTTATAGATATTGATAAGGGACAGACATGTTATAGATATTGATAGGGGACAGACATGTTATAGATATTGATAAGGGACAGTGAATGAGTGTATTTGTGGGTTTAAATAGTCTCAAAACTGTTCTGTGTGTCTTCATCACAGTGTATGTAAAGTGGCTGTTGCCTGTGTGTGGGTGTATATGTATGAGAGAGAGTGTGTGTGTGTGTGTGTGTGTGTGTGTGTGTGTGTGTGTGTGTGGGTGTATATGTATGAGAGAGAGAGAGTGTGTGTGTGTGTGTGTGTGTGTGTGTGTGTGTGTGTGTGTGTGTGTGTATGAGTGTGTGTGTGTGTGTGTGTGTGTGTGTGTGTGTGTGTGTGTGTGTGTGTGTGTGTGTGTGTGTGTGTGTGTGTGTGTGTGTATGAGTGTGTGTGTGTGTGTGTGTGTGTGTGTGTGTGTGTGTGTGTGTGTGTGTGTGTGTGTGTGTGTGTGTGTGTGTGTGTTTTCATCCTCTCACCGTGCAGCCGTCCTCCATAACGGTGTACGTAAAGCGGCTGTTGCCCTCGGCTCTAATCTCCACGTCGTTGGAGCCCTGGAGCAGCACGGCCTTCTTCAGGTTGCCCGTGGCCCCGTCCATGTAGGCCACGCTGTTCTTGCAGTGGTAGGTGAGGTTCTGACTAGCCTCGGTGGACAGCAGCCGCAGGAAGGTCATCTGGATGCTGGCAGTGTTGGCTGCCAGACTGGCATCACCATAGCTGAACTGTAGAGGGCAGCAGAGAGAGAGAGACCCAAACTTAAGGAAAGCTTTGACTATGTACAGACTCAGTGAGCATAGCCTTGCTATTGAGAAAGGCTTGCTTGCTACTGCCGTAGGCAGACATGGCTCTCAAGAGAAGACAGGCTATGTGCACACTGCCCACAAAATGAGGTGGAAACTGAGCTGCACTTCCTAACCTCCTGCCCAATGTATGACCATATTAGAGACACATATTTCCCTCAGATTACACAGATCCACAAAGAATTCGAAAACAAATCCAATTTTGATAAACTCCCATATCTACTGGGTGAAATTCCACAGTGTGCCATCACAGCAGCAAGATTTGTGACCTGTTGCCACAAGAAAAGGGCAACCAGTGAAGAACAAACACCATTGTAAATACAACCCATATTTATGCTTATTTATTTTAACTTGTGTGCTTTAACCATTTGTACATTGTTACAACACTGTATATATATAATATGACATTTGTAATGTCTTTATTGTTTTGAAACTTCTGTATGTGTAATGTTTACTGTTAATTTGTATTGTTTGTTTCACTTTTGTGTATTGTCTACCTCACTTGCTTTGGCAATGTTAACACATGTTTCCCATGCGAATAAAGCCCCTTGAATTGAATTGAATTGAATTGAGAGAGGGGAGAACAGAGTAGTTAAGACCAGTACAACGATGGATTTAATTTCACAATGTCAATGGTTAAAACTAGTGAGAGAGGACAGGGAGACAGGGATGTAAGAATCAAGGACATCATTATATCAGAACTATATCAGATTTTTAACTGACTTAGTGGCATTGATTGAGATAATGTACGTAAAAAGTAATTGTGTCGTATTTGAGTAAAACAGGAATCCCCTAAAGGACTGAAACAGACTAATCACAGAGATGCTTGAGTAAATAAGGTCACTGCACACTTAACAGATGTCGCCTGAGACTGAAGAGGAAAAACCATGATTGTATGATCGTGAAAATATATAGAAGAGACCGAAGAGAGATTGAATTGTGACTCACGTGGAATCCCCCGTTCATGGTCTCTCCGAACCAGACGTGTTTGGCAGCCTTGCTCTTGCTGGACCACCAGTTCTTCTTGGGGATGCTGGCGGGCTTGGGGTAGACGCAGGACTCTCCAGTCTCCATGTTACAGTAGACCTTGATGGCGTCTATGGTGCAGCCCTGGTTAGGGTCGATCCAGTACTCTCCTGCAGACAGACAGAGGAGAAGGAGACGGCTCAGATTGAATCAGCTCTTATTACTCTGTACTATAAAACACATGTTTATATTTACTTTCTCTTTTGAATAAGACAGAATCTTCCAGACTTCCTAAATATTATGGAATTTTTGCCTGACCTAATCAGTGGGGGGGCAGGAGACACGTCACCTGACCAGGAGAAACTTTAGGGCCCTGAGTTTTTCCTGGTCAAGTCCTGTCGCTTGGCTAAAACTCTTGACCCCTAAACAAAGAGGCAATCTTCGCTCCTATCCCGTCACTCACCACTCTTCCAGTCAGGGTGGCACAGCTTCAGGTCTCTGCAAGTACGTGCAGGGTTCTTCTTGGAGCCCTCGGGGGACCGGATGTTCTCGATCTGGTTGTTGAGGGACTTGAGCGTGGCGTCCACCTCGGCGTCGTGCGTCCTCAGGTTTCCGGAGGCCTGGTCGGCCCTCATGTACCTCAGAGGATCGGGGGACTTCTCAGGCTGAGACAGACCAGCGAAGGCAGACATGTCGATACCAGGGCCGGGAGGACCAGGGGGACCAGGGGGTCCAGAGTTTCCAGGTGGACCCTGAGATACACAGACAGAAAGATAGAATCCTTAATTGATTGAAGAAATTGGAAACTACGAGCTACCGGTGATGTGCTGCTACCAGGGCCATAGGCATTACAGAGGACGAAAACCACAGAGCAGACGGAACTTAAAGTACAGCTAGCATCAAGTGTTCATATGGCTGGCTGCCGTCTCAGATGACACCCTGCTCCCTACACAGGGCCTTACTTTGACCAGAGCAAAGGTAGCACACTATACGGGGAATAGGGGGTGATTTGAGATTTGCACCATGTCACACACTCCTCTCCTCTCCTCTCCTCTCCTCTCCTCTCCTCTCCTCTCCTCTCCTCTCCTCTCCTCTCCTCTCCTCTCCTCTCCTCTTCTCTCCTCTTCTCTTCTCTTCTCTCCTCTCCCCTCCCCTCCTCTCCCCTCCTCTCCCCTCCTCTCCCCTCCTCTCTCCTCTCCTCTCCTCTCCTCTCCTCTCCTCTCCTCTCCTCTCCTCTCCTCTCCTCTCCTCTCCTCTCCTCTCCTCTCCTCTCCTCTCTAGTACTAAGATAAATTGAGAGATAGATGGGAGATGAGAGCGTTACTCACAGAGGGGCCTGTCTCTCCAGAGCGACCACGAGGTCCGGGGGGTCCGATGGGGCCGGGCATACCGTTGGAACCATCCTTTCCAGAGGGACCAACAGGTCCGGGAGGTCCCTACACAAAACACACACAAGGATTTAGATGTACTGTACTATAGACTAGAGCTCTGCCTGCCATGCTCTTTGGCTGACAATAAGGAAGGATACATGTCAAAGCTCTGTGTAAGAGTTGTTAACCATTCTGTCTATACTCACTCTTGATCCACTTGGTCCGGCAGGTCCAGAGGCACCCTGATCTCCAGATTGACCCTATGGGGAGAGACAAGGTGAGACAATGTCTATAGGTCAGATTGACCCTATGGGGAGAGACAAGGTGAGACAATGTCTATAGGTCAGATTGATCCTACGGGCAGAGACAAGGTGAGACAATGTCTATAGGTCAGATTGAGCCTATGGGCAGAGACAAGGTGAGACAATGTCTATAGGACAGATTGACCCTCTGAGGAGAGACATGGTGAGACAATGTCTATAGGATATACACAACTACAGGTAAAGGCTAAAGGGACATTTCTATGATATAGAGCGATTTGTGATACAGAGAGATTTGTTATATAGAGAGATTTTGAGGTAAAGAGAAATAAAGGGTTAAGGGGGATTATGGGGTACAGGGGGATTAGGGAGCACAGAAAGATTAGGGGTGCAGGAAGATTAGGGGGTAGAGAAAGATTAGGGGGCACAGAAAGATTAGGGGTACAGGGAGTTTAGGCAGTACAGAAAGATTAGGGGTACAGGGAGATTAGGGGGTACAGAAAGATTAGGGGTACAGGGAGTTTAGGCTGTAGAGAAAGATTAGGGGTACAGGGAGATTAGGGGTACAGGAAGATTAGGGGTACAGGGAGATTAGGGGTACAGGAAGATTAGGGGTACAGGAAGGTTAGGGGTACAGGGAGTTTAGGGTACAGGGAGGTTAGGGGTACAGGGAGTTTAGGGGTACAGGGAGTTTAGGGGTACAGGAAGATTAGGGGTACAGGGAGATTAGGGGTACAGGAAGATTAGGGGTACAGGAAGGTTAGGGGTACAGGAAGATTAGAGGTACATGAAGGTTAGTGGTACAGGAAGATTTTGGGGTACATGAAGATTAGGGGGTACAGAAAGATTAGGGGGTAGAGAGAGATTAGGGGTACAGGGAGATTAGGGGTACAGGGAGATTAGGGGGGTACTTACGGGAGGTCCGGGAAGACCCTGCAGACCAGTGAATCCTCTGTGTCCCTTCTGTCCTCTCTCGCCACCCTCTCCAGCCTCACCCTTGTCTCCACGGGGTCCTTGGGGTCCAGCCATCCCTCTGGCTCCAGCAGGCCCGGCAGGCCCAGCGGGTCCTTGAGCTCCCTATAGCACAGCCAAGAAACATACACTTTATGGATGAATTAAAACACTATTAATATCCGACTGAACTCTATCACAGATCCAGTTTATCCTGGCAAGAGAAAATAGACAGAAAACAATAACATGGCCTGGGTTGTTCACCCCTGACGTCCTCTCAAGAGAGGGGGTTTTAGGGGTGTTATAAGGCTTCTACGGGGTGCCATTGGGGATGTTATGGGGAGTGATTTAGGGTGTATACTCACAGCCTCTCCCCTGTCTCCTTGCTTGCCGGTGGGGCCGACAGGGCCGGGGGAACCATTAGCACCTGGGGAGCCAGGAGCACCAGCAGGACCGGTGTTACCACGGTCACCCTTGATTCCAGTGGATCCATCTCTACCAGGTGGTCCATCAGAACCAGCGTTGCCCTGAGAGACAATAACACATTGTTTAATATCAGAAACATCTAACGTATAGTTAGTGATTCAGTTAATCATGACAGTGAGTTAACGTATTGTATTGTAGGTATAGAGTTGACCATGAGAGGCCATAACGGTGACACTGTGCTGCATTGAATGGCACACTATTCCCTATATAGTGCACTACATTTGGACAGAGCCCTATGCGGACCCTGTTTAAAAGTATTGAACAATATAAGAACGAGGATGCTATTTCAGACACAACACGATATGTGACAGACACTGACCTCTCTACCGGGCTCTCCAGCGGGTCCAGTCAGTCCAGGGGGTCCCACTGGGCCAGGGGGTCCACGGTCTCCGCTTCCACCAGGAGCTCCTTGTTTACCAGGCTCTCCCTGGGGAGATGGACACACAGGTTAGTTGGCACTCTAATCAATAGTCAAATCAATAGTCATATATTCAATGATCTTTTTCTTTGAATATTCATCCATCCATTCTTACTTGAAATGGATGGGGTGGGTACAAGTCAATTGACAGTACAATATTATTCTGTCATCTATAATAGGCTAATGAATCATAATGAATGAATGAATGAATAGTCTAATGAATGAATGAATGAATAGTCTAATGAATTAATGAACGAATAGTCTAATGAATGAATGAATGAATAGCTTAATGAATGAATGAATGAACGAATAGTCTAATGAATGAATGAATGAATAGCTTAATGAATGAATGAATGAACGAATAGTCTAATGAATGAATGAATGAATAAATAGTCTAATGAATGAATGAATGAATGAATGAATAGTCTAATGAATTAATGGGATGTGTAATGTGGTGTATGTGACTTACAGAGGGTCCGGGCAAGCCAGGGAAACCTCTCTCTCCACGCTGTCCTGGAAGACCAACAATACCACGCTGTCCAGCCAGACCTGAAGGACCTGAAGGACCATCGGGACCCTGGGATGAGGAAGAGAAGAGGAAGAGAGGAAGAAGAGGAGGATGAGAGGAGAGGAGGAAGAGAGGAGAGGAGGAAGAGAGGAGGAGGAGGAGGAGAGGAGGAAGAGAGGAAGAAGAGGAGGAAGAAGAGGAAAAAGAGAGGTGAGGAGGAAGAGGGGAGAGGAGGAGAGGAAGAGAGGAGGAAGAGAGGAAGAAGAGGAGGAAGAGAGGTGAGGAGGACGAGGGGAGAGGAGGAGAGGAGGAGAGGAGGAGAGGAGGAAGAGAGGAGAGGAGGAAGAGGGGAGAGGAGGAAGAGAGGAGAGGAGGAGGAAGAGAGGAGAGGAGGAGAGGAGGAGAGGAGGAAGAGAGGAAGAAAAGGAGGAAGAAGAAGAGGAAGAGAAGAGAGGAGGAAGAGAGGAGAGGAGCAGGAGAGGAGGAAGAGAGGAGTAGAGGAGGAAGATAGTAGAGGAGGAGAGGAGGAGAGGAGGAGGAGCGGAGGAGAGGAGTAGAGGAGGAAGACGAGGAAGAGAGGAAGAATAAAAGGAAGAGGAGATGAAGAAGAGAGGAAGAGAGGAGGAGGCGGACGAGAGGAAGAAGAAGAGGAGAGGAGGAAGAGGAGAGGAAGAAGAGGAGGAGAGGAGGAAGTGGAGGACAAGAGGAGAGTGTGTTATTTTCAAGGATCTCTGGTGAGTGTTTTCAACAACAACTAAAAATATATCAACAGAAAAACTATAAAAATCAATAAATATACTGAAAAACTATATACATCAATAAACATACTGAAAAACTATAAAAATATATAAACATACTGGAAAACTATATACATCTATAAACATACTGAAAAACAAGAAAAAGCATTTGGAAAAAGCACACTGCATCCAACTCCACTTCTGTGATTTAGGCCGGAGAGGAACAGAGTGTCTGTTCTCTGTACTTGGCCATCCAATTTCAGTAACTGCCAGCTATGCCGGCTGTTAGTTCAGTACTGCTCAGGGGGTGAACGGTACTGCAGGGAGTGGAAGTACAAAGGAAAAAACTTGTCCTCTCTGCCATCATATCTCTGTCCAGGGGAAGCCCACAGACAGCAGTGTGTTTGGGCTGGTTATTGGGTCAGTGACAAACACATACTGACCGCCCCGTGTTGTGATGGGGACAAGGGAATAGTGTCGTCCATTATAAATGGACTTTTCTTTCATTCCCTGGACTGATGTCCATGCCGGTTGGGTTGGAAGTAAACCCAAGAGAGACGTTTATTAAGAAATAAAGTCAGTATTGTTTTATAGCTGCAAAACCCCAAAATGAATGTATTTCCATGTTAACTTGGGTAGTGGGATGTGTGTTGTCAGTGACAGTCTGAAGATCACCTCAAGTTCAGAAACACTGTGGTCTAAATAACTTGTCAATGTTGAAGGAAGCATAAAGCTTGTAGGACCTGTATTGAATAAAGCTGTAGGACCTGTATTGAATAAAGCTTGTAGGACCTGTATTGAATAAAGCTTGTAGGACCTGTATTGAATAAAGCTTGTAGGACCTGTATTGAATAAAGCTTGTAGGACCTGTATTGAATAAAGCTGTAGGACCTGTATTGAATAAAGCTTGTAGGACCTGTATTGAATAAAGCTTGTAGGACCTGTATTGAATAAAGCTTGTAGGACCTGTATTGAATAAAGCTGTAGGACCTGTATTGAATAAAGCTTGTAGGACCTGTATTGAATAAAGCTTGTAGGACCTGTATTGAATAAAGCTGTAGGACCTGTATTGAATAAAGCTGTAGGACCTGTATTGAATAAAGCTTGTAGGACCTGTATTGAATAAAGCTTGTAGGACCTGTATTGAATAAAGCTTGTAGGACCTGTATTGAATAAAGCTTGTAGGACCTGTATTGAATAAAGCTGTAGGACCTGTATTGAATAAAGCTGTAGGACCTGTATTGAATAAAGCTTGTAGGACCTGTATTGAATAAAGCTTGTAGGACCTGTATTGAATAAAGCTTGTAGGACCTGTATTGAATAAAGCTGTAGGACCTGTATTGAATAAAGCTTGTAGGACCTGTATTGAATAAAGCTTGTAGGACCTGTATTGAATAAAGCTTGTAGGACCTGTATTGAATAAAGCTTGTAGGACCTGTATTGAATAAAGCTGTAGGACCTGTATTGAATAAAGCTTGTAGGACCTGTATTGTAATAAAGCTGTAGGACCTGTATTGAATAAAGACGGTAGGACCTGTATTGAATAAATCTGTAGGACCTGTATTGAATAAAGCTGTAGGACCTGTATTGAGGACGGTTGTGACAAAAGATGAATTCAGCTTGTATTACCATCTTTTGCTTAAGTAGGGTGCTGGGTTCCATGAGAGTTATCAAGCCCGTCCACTATGCCCCGGGTTGGAGCTTGGAGGACGATACTGTAGTGATAAACAGGTGAACTTACAGAGGGACCATCCTCTCCAGCATCTCCTTTCTCTCCAGGGGCTCCAGCGGTTCCACGCAGCCCAGCGTCTCCCTGCCTGCCTGGGGGTCCACCGTCTCCACGCACACCCTTAGGACCATCTTTACCAGCAGGGCCAGAGGGACCAGCAGCACCAGGGTTACCCTGCAGAGACACATTTTTTACATTTTTTTTTAATTTCACCTTTATTTAAACCAGGTAGACTAGTTGAGAACAAGTTCTCATTTACAACTGCGACCTGGCCAAGATAAAGCAAAGTAGTGCGACCCAAACAACAACACAGAGTTACACATGGAATAAACAAACATACAGTCAATAACACAATAGAAAAATCTATATACAGTGTGTGCAAATGTAGTAATATTAGGGAGGTAAGGCAATAAATAGGCCATAGTGGTGAAATAATTACAATTTAGCAATTAAACACTGGAGTGATAGATAGTGCAAAGGATGAATGTGCAAGTAGAGATACTAGGGTGCAAAGGAGCAAAACAATAAATAACAATATGGGGATGGGCTATTTACAGATGGGCTATGTACAGGTGCAATGCTGATGCTTAAAGTTAGTGAGGGAGCTATAAGACTCCAGCTTCAGTGATTTTTGCAATTCGTTCCAGTCATTGGCAGCAGAGAACTGGAAGGAAAGGCGGCCAAAGAGGAGTTGGCTTTGGGGATGACCAGTGAAATATACCTGCTGGAGCGCGTGCTACGGGTGGGTGCTGCTATGATGACCAGTGAGCTGAGATAAGGCGTGGCTTTACCTAGCAAAAACTTATAGATAACCTGGAGCCAGTGGGTTTGATGACGAATATGAAGCGAGGGCCAGCCAACGAGAGCATACAGGTCACAGTGGTGAGTAGGATATGGGTCTTTGGTGACAAAACGGATGACACTGTGATAGACTACATCCAATTTGCTAAGTAGAGTGTTGGAGGCTATTTTGTAAATTACATTGCCGAAGTCAAGGATCGGTAGGATAGTCAGTTTTACGAGGGTATGTTTGGTAGCATGAGTGAAGGATGCTTTGTTGCGAAATAGGAAGCCTTTTTTCGATTTAATTTTGGATTGGAGATGTCTGATGTGAGTCTGGAAGGAGAGTTTACAGTCTAACCAGACACCTAGGTATTTGTAGTTGTCCACATATTCAGAACCGTCCAGAGTAGTGATGCTAGACGGGCGGGCGGGTGCGGGCAGCGATCGGTTTAAGAGCATGCATTTAGTTTTACTAGCATTTAAGAGCAGTTGGAGGCCACGGAAGGAGTGTTGTATGGCGTTGAAGCTCGTCTGGAGGTTTGTTAACACATTGTCCAAAGAAGGGCCAGAAGTATACAGAATGGTGTTGTCTGCGTAGAGGTGGATCAGAGAATCACCAGCAGCAAGAGCGACATCATTGATGTATACAGAGAAAAGAGTCAGCCCGAGAATTGAACCCTGTGGCACCCCCATAGAGACTGCCAGAGGTCCGAACAACAGGCCCTCCGATTTGACACACTGAACTCTATCTGAGAAGTAGTTGGTGAAACAGGCGAGGCAGTCATTTGAGAAACCAAGGCTGATGAGTCTGCCGATAAGAATGTGGTGATAGACAGAGTCAAAAGCCTTGGCCAGGTCGATGAAGACGGCTGCACAGTATTGTCTTTTATCGATGGCGGTTATGATATCATTTAGGACCTTGAGCGTGACTGAGGTGCACCCATGACCCGCTCGGAAACCAGATTGCATAGCGGAGAAGGTAAGGTGGGAATCGAAATGGTCGGTGATCTGTTTGTTAACTTGGCTTTGGAAGACTTTAGAAAGGCAGGGCAGGATGGATATAGGTCTGTAACAGTTTGGGTCTAGAGTGTCTCCCCCTTTGAAGAGGGGGATGACTGCGGCAGCTTTCCAATCTTTACGGATCTCAGACGATACGATAGGGAGGTTGAACAGGCTAGTAATAGGGGTTGCAACAATTGCGGCAGATAATTTTAGAAAGACAGGGTCCAGATTGTCTAGCCCTGCTGATTTGTAGGGCCCAGCTGATTTTGCAGCTCAATCAGAACATCAGCTATCTGGATTTGGGTGAAAGAGAAGCGGGGGGGCTTGGGCAAGTTGCTGTGGGGGGTGTAGTGATGTTGATGTCGGGAATCGGGTAGCCAGGAGGAAAGCAAGGCCAGCCGTAGAGAAATGCTTATTGAAATTCTTGATTATCGTAGATTTATCGGTGGTGACAGTGTTTCCTAGCCTCAGTGCAGTGAGCAAATGGGAGGAGGTGCTCTTATTCTCCATGGACTTTACAGTGTCCCAGAACTTTTCTGAGTGTGTGCTACAGGATGCAAATTTCTGTTTTAAAAAGCTAATCTTTGCTTTCCTAACTGCCTGCGTATATTGGTTCCCAACTTCCCTGAAAGTTGCGTATCGTCAAGGGTCAAGGGCAGTCAAGTCTGGAGTGAACCAAGGGCTATATCTGGTCTTAGTTCTACATTTTTTGAATGGGGCATGCTTTTTTAGGATGGAGAGGAAAGCACTTTTGAACAGCAACCAGGCATCCACTACTGACGGGATAAGGTCAATATCCTTCCAGGATACCCGGCCCAGGTCGATTAGAAAGGCCTGCTCGCTGAAGTGTTTTAGGGAGCGTATGACAGTGATGAGGTGTGGTCGTTTGACCCATTACGGAAGCAGGCAATGAGGCAGTGATCGCTGAGATCCTGGTTGAAGACAGCAGAGGTGTATTTGGAGGGCAGGTTTGTCAGGACGATATCTACGAGGGTGCCTGTGTTTACAGATTTAGGGATGTACCTGGTATTAGGGATGTACCTCCTTGATAATTTGTGTGAGATTGAGGGCATCTAGTTTAGATTGTAGGACGGCCAGGGTGTTAAGCATATTCCAGTTTAGGACACCCAACAGTACAAACTCTGAAGATAGATGGGGGGCAATTAATTCACATATGGTGTCCAGGGCACAGCTGGGAGCTGAGGGGGGTCTATGACAAGCGGCAACAGTGAGAGACTTATTTCTGGAAAGGTGGATTTTTAAAAGTAGAAGCTTGAACTGTTTGGGCACAGACCTGGATAGTAAGACGGAACTCTGCAGGCTATCTCTGCAGTAAATTGCAATTCCACCCCCTTTGGCAGTTCTATCTTGGCGGAAAATGTTGTAGTTGGGGATGGAAATTTCAGAATTTTTGGTGGCCTTCCTAAGCCAGGATTCAGACACGGCTAGGACATCCGGGTTGACAGAGTGTGCTAAAGCTGTGAATAAAACAAACTTAGGGAGGAGGCAATCAATCAACCAATCAATCAGTCCATCACTCAACCGATCAACTGATCAACCAGTAAAACAAGCAACCAATCAAGCAATCAGTCAATCAACCAATCAGCAGGGTTAAAACCAGAAATGTAGCATACAAAACATGACAGACAGACATACAGACAGACAGGAGCAGGACAAGACTCTCTGGGACAGTGGAGGCTCATCAGAGGAGGAAGGGGAGGACCATCCTCCTCAGTGAATGTCATAAAAAAAATAGTGAAACGTTAAAAAAGGTATTATTTTTAGATAAAAATATACTAAAATAGTGTGTTTGGACTGGTTATTGGGTCAGTGATGAACACATACTGACTACCCTGTCTTATGATGGGATGAGGGAATAGTGTTTCCCATTATTTATTCAAAAATGAAGGAGAAGCAAGAGAGAGAGAGAGAGAGAGAGATAGCTATATTTCATATTTTTTACTTACTTAGCTACTGAATGCAGCTAGCTAGTTTAACCTACTCAAACACTCAGCTCAAACAGAGAGTGATGCAATGTTAGCTAGCTTGCTATGCAACACTGGAACTCTTCCAAGTCAAGAAAAGCTTTTGGTTGAATTAATTTATTTTCCCCGGGGCCTGCTGGTGTAACTACTAAACTGCTTGCTGACTGTACATTGTACTGCACGATTGTAGTGGGTTTACTAACGCATTAGTTCTCGTAGCTTTGTTGTTGACTTGACATTAGCTAATATGGTGACAACAATGTAGGATGTGCGTAGCGGTTAGCGGTTATGATATGAAGGTTTGGCTTCGATTTTCTTTTTCACTGGTCACAGACAGCTGACGTGTTATGCACTGAAGTCCACAAGTGAAGGGAAAAGGTAAGAGAGTA
Source organism: Salvelinus namaycush (assembly GCF_016432855.1). NCBI lineage: Eukaryota > Metazoa > Chordata > Actinopteri > Salmoniformes > Salmonidae > Salvelinus > Salvelinus namaycush. Next base: position 1,944,869 of record NC_052308.1, read on the forward strand.
CGTAGATGCAAGAAGGAATTATACAATGATCTGGCTGCTATGAAAGTGAACTGTGTTTGCATGTGATCAGGGGTGTATTCATTCTACCAGTTTTATTTAAAAATGTTTCTTAAACGGAGGCAACGGGGATAAACATATCTGAAATTGTCCAATAGAAATTCTCGTTTGCAACTGTTGGACTAATGATTACACCATAGATCAGCTAGCAAGATTATTGAATGTAACAATGTGTCACGTTCTGACCATAGTTCTTGTGTGTTTTGCTTGTTTTAGTGTTGGTCAGGACGTGAGCTGGGTGGGCATTCTATGTTGTGTGTCTAGTTTGTCTGTTTCTATGTTTGGCCTAATATGGTTCCCAATTAGAGGCAGGTGTTTTGTGTTGTCTCTGATTGGGAATCATATTTAGGTGGCTTGTTTTGTGTTGGGGATTGTGGGTGGTTGTTTCCTGTCTTTGTGTTTTCTCTGCACCAGATAGGGCTGTATCGGTTTGCCACATTTGTTATTTTGTATCGTTGTAAGTGTTCACAGTTTCGTTTTATTAAACATGTTGAGCACTGGATACGCTGCGTGTTGGTCCGATCCCTTACACCTTCTCTTCTCGTGAAGAGGAGGAAGGCTGCCGTTACACAATGTCTGTCACCGTGATTATTCAAATTTCTCTCAAACTGTGGAACAATGTTGTAAACTTTCATTCATAAGCTAGGTTGTAGCAACCTCATGATGGGTATAGGGAAAATGATAGTATCATGTAGTAGCCTTAACCTATCGATGTTACATTGAACTGGGTGAATGGAATATGAATGACAGTCATCCAATATGCTGTAATAGAAATAAGGCCATGCTATTTTAACAAAATAATCTTCCTCTCTCATCTTGGCTGCCACTTCTCTGCCCACAGACAGATAGAAGCAGGTCAGAACTCTCTGTAATAACAACCATTCAGACTGATAGGAGCAGGTCAGTACTCTCTGTAATAACCATTCAGAAGAACAGAATGAAACCAGGTTGATGTCATCTACATCCAGCGTTATTCACTACTGGTTCCAGTGGGAGAAACTACTACAGTGAATACTATACTAAATACTATAGTAAATACCACAGTAAATACTATACTAAATAATATACTAAATACTATACTAAATAATATACTAAATACTACAGTAAATACTATACTTAATACTATAGTAAATACTATACTAAATACTATACCTAATACTATATTACATACTAAACTAAATACTATATCAACTACTATAACAATTACTATAATAAATACTACAATAAATACGATACTAAATATTTTAGTAAATACTATACTAAATACTACAGGAAATACTATACTAAATACTATACTAAGTATTATACTAAATACTATAGTAAATACTATACTTAATATCCATACTAAATACTGTAGTAAATACTATAGTAAATATTATAGTAAATACTATAGTAAATACTATAGTAAATATTATAATAAATACTATAGTAAATACTATACTAAATACTATTGTAAATATTATAGTAAATACTATAGTAAATACTATACTAAATATTCTAGTAAATACAATATTAAATACTATAGTAAATACTATAGTAAATACTATAGTAAATACTATAGTAAATATTATAGTAAATACTATAGTAAATACTATACTAAATACTATAGTAAATACTATACTTAATACTATAGTAAATACTATACTAAATACTATACCTAATACTATATTACATACTAAACTAAATACTATATCAACTACTATAACAATTACTATAATAAATACTACAATAAATACGATACTAAATATTTTAGTAAATACTATACTAAATACTACAGGAAATACTATACTAAATACTATACTAAGTATTATACTAAATACTATAGTAAATACTATACTTAATATCCATACTAAATACTGTAGTAAATACTATAGTAAATATTATAGTAAATACTATAGTAAATACTATTGTAAATATTATAGTAAATACTATAGTAAATACTATACTAAATATTCTAGTAAATACAATATTAAATACTATAGTAAATACTATAGTAAATACTATACTAAATACTATAGTAAATATTATAGTAAATACTATACTAAATACTATAGTAAATACTATACTAAGTAAAATAGTGGTGCTGAATGAATCTGTGTTGGTCTGTTTATTGGTTTCAATCCTAGAAGGAAACATGGCATTCCGAACGCAAGGTTCAGTTTGAAGTGGAATCCATTTTTGTTGATATGTCGAAGTCTATATATATAGCTGGACATTATGTTG
>NC_052308.1:1952148-1959648 GCF_016432855.1 Salvelinus namaycush
GGGTGACATTCTACTAGCCTGGGTGACATTCTACTAGCCTGGGTGGTATTATACTAGCCTGGGTGACATTATACTAGCCTGGGTGACGTTCTATTAACCTGGGTTGTATTCTATTAGCCTGGGTGACATTCTACTAGCCTGGGTGACATTCTACTAGCCTGGGTGGTATTATATTAGCCTGGGTGACATCTACTAGCCTGGGTGACATTCTACTAGCCTGGGTGACATTCTACTAGTCTGGATGGTATTCTATTAGCCTGGGTGACAGTTTACTAGCCTGGGTGACATCCTACTAGCCTGGGTGGTATTCTATTATCCTGGGTGACATTCTATTATCCTGGGTGACATTCTATTAGCCTGGGTGACATTCTACTAACCTGGGTGACATTCTACTAGCCTGGGTGACAGTTTACTAGCTTGGGTGACATTCTTCTAGCCTGGGTGACATTCTATTATCCTGGGTGACATTCTATTAGCCTGGGTGACATTCTATTAGCCTGGGTGACATTCTTCTAGCCTGGGTGACATTCTACTAGCCTGGGTGACATTCTATTATCCTGGGGGACATTCTACTAGCCTGGGTGACATTCTACTAGCCTGGGTGACATTCTACTAGTCTGGGTGGTATTCTATTAGCCTGGGTGACAGTTTACTAGCCTGATGACATTCTACTAGCCTGGGTGGTATTCTATTATCCTGGGTGACATTCTACTAGCATGGGTGACATTCTATTATCCTGGGTGACATTATTCTAGCCTGGGTGACATTCTACTAGCCTGGGTAACATTATATTATCCTGGGTGACATTCTACTAGCCTGGGTGACATTCTACTAGCCTGGGTGACATTCTTCTAGCCTGGGTGACATTCTATTATCCTTGGTGACATTCTATTAGCCTGGGTGACATTCTACTAACCTGGGTGACATTCTACTAGCCTGGGTGACAGTTTACTAGCTTGGGTGACATTCTACTAGCCTGGGTGACATTCTTCTAGCCTGGGTGACATTCTACTAGCCTGGGTGACATTCTATTATCCTGGGTGACATTCTAGTAGCCTGGGTGACATTCTACTAACCTGGGTGACATTCTACTAGCCTGGGTGACAGTTTACTAGCTTGGGTGACATTCTATTATCCTGGGTGACATTCTATTATCCTGAGTGACATTCTATTAGCCTGGGTGACATTCTATTAGCCTGGGTGACATTCTATTAGCCTGGGTGACATTCTTCTAGCCTGGGTGACATTCTACTAGCCTGGGTGACATTCTATTATCCTGGGTGACATTCTACTAGCCTGGGTGACATTCTACTAGCCTGGGTGACATTATACTAGTCTGGGTGGTATTCTATTAGCCTGGGTGACAGTTTACTAGCCTGGGTGACATTCTACTAGCCTGGGTGGTATTCTATTATCCTGGGTGACATTCTACTAGCATGGGTGACATTCTATTATCCTGGGTGACATTCTACTAGCCTGGGTAACATTATATTATCCTGGGTGACATTCTATTAGCCTGGGTGACATTCTATTAGCCTGGGTGACATTCTATTAGCCTGGGTGACATTCTTCTAGCCTGGGTGACATTCTACTAGCCTGGGTGACATTCTATTATCCTTGGTGACATTCTATTAGCCTGGGTGACATTCTACTAACCTGGGTGACATTCTACTAGCCTGGGTGACAGTTTACTAGCTTGGGTGACATTCTATTATCCTGGGTGACATTCTATTATCCTGAGTGACATTCTATTAGCCTGGGTGACATTCTATTAGCCTGGGTGACATTCTACAAGCCTGGGCGACTTTCTACTAGCCTGGGTGACATTATATTATCCTGGGTGACATTCTACTAGCCTGGGTGACATTCTATTATCCTGGGTGACATTCTACTAGCCTGGGTGACATTCTACTAGCCTGGGTGACATTATATTATCATGGGTGACATTCTATTAGCCTGGGTGACATTCTACTAGCCTGGGTGACATTCTACTAGCCTGGGTGACATTCTATTATCCTGGGTGACATTCTACTAGCCTGGGTGACATTCTATTATCCTGGGTGACATTATATTAGCCTGGGTGACCTTCTACTAGCCTGGGTGACAGTTTACTAGCCTGGGTGACATTCTACTAGCCTGGGTGACATTCTATTATCCTGGGTGACATTCTATTATCCTGGGTGACATTCTACTAGCCTGGGTGACATTCTACTAGCCTGGGTGACATTATATTATCCTGGGTGACATTCTACTAGCCTGGGTGACATTCTATTATCCTGGGTGACATTCTACTAGCCTGGGTGACATTATATTATCCTGGGTGACATTATATTAGCCTGGGTGACATTCTACTAGCCTGGGTGACATTCTACTAGCCTGGGTGACATTCTACTAGCCTGGGTGACAGTTTACTAGCTTGGGTGACATTCTACTAGCCTGGGTGACAGTTTACTAGCCTGGGGTGACATTATACTAACATGGGTGACATTCTACTAGCCTGGGTGACATTCTACTAGACTGGGTGACATTCTACTAACATGGGTGACATTATACTAGCATGGGTGACATTCTACTAGCCTGGGTGACATTCTACTACCCTGGGTGGTATTCTATTAGCCTGGGTGACATTCTACTAGCCTGGGTGACATTCTACTACCCTGGGTGACATTCTAAATCAAATCAAATCAAATCAATTTTATTTATATAGTCCTTCTTACATCAGCTGATATCTCAAAGTGCTGTATTCTACCAGCTTGGGTGACATTCTACAAGCCAAGGGTCCAACATCTGGAATATTACGTATGTGACAAGACAGGTCTTCACAGTGTGTTTCTCTCACCTTAGGTCCGTCAGTTCCAGGAGTTCCAGGCAGACCACGAGGTCCCTGTAGCCCCTGAGGCCCAGCACCTCCTCTCTCTCCTGGGAAACCACGCTCACCCTACAGGGTGACAGAAAAGAGACAGGGATGGATGGTTCATATTATTGCTCAGCATTACTCCATATGAGTTCCTCCATAACTCCATAATGGAAGTTAGCTATATGAACATTGTAGGTGTGGGAGATGAGAGGTGGAGGACATTAAACTCACTCTGGGTCCAGTGACACCAGCAGCTCCACCCTCTCCTGGAACACCCATGTCACCGGGCTTGCCTCCCTCACCAGGTGGGCCGGGAGGTCCGGGCAGACCCTGTATACAGGAAGCATATCAATCAATCAGTAAATCAATGAATCAACTAACCAAGTGGCTATTGTTATCTCCTGCGAAGTGTAGTTGAGTGCCAATGTGATTGGACACATGTAGTCTATATGTCAATGTGATTGGACACATGTAGTCTATATGTCAATGTGATTGGACACATGTAGTCTATATGTCAATGTGATTGGACACATGTAGTCTATATGTCAATGTGATTGGACACATGTAGTCTATATGTCAATGTGATTGGACACATGTAGCATGTGATTGGACACATGTAGTCTATATGTCAATGTGATTGGACACATGTAGTCTATATGTCAATGTGATTGGACACATGTAGTCTATATGTCAATGTGATTGGACACATGTAGTCTATATGTCAATGTGATTGGACACATGTAGTCTATATGTCAATGTGATTGGACACATGTAGTCTATATGTCAATGTGATTGGACACATGTAGTCTATATGTCAATGTGATTGGACACATGTAGTCTATATGTCAATGTGATTGGACACATGTAGTCTATATGTCAATGTGATTGGACACATGTAGTCTATATGTCAATGTGATTGGACACATGTAGTCTATATGATACCGTATATGATGGGAGCATGTGAACGCAGAGTGACAGACAGACAGACAGACAGACAGACAGACAGACAGACAGACAGACAGACAGACAGACAGACAGACAGACAGACAGACAGAACAGAACAGACAGACAGAACAGACAGACAGGTGAACAGGTACTAACCTGGAAGCCAGAAGGTCCAGGCTGTCCTTGCTCTCCTCTTTCTCCAGCAGGGCCCTGTGGTAAACGAAGGGTTAACACTGAGCATTATAGCTGTGGCTGGGCTGCCGTGAAAAACTCATTAAGAATTGAGCCTTTAAATTCAATTGACAGATCTAACCAAGTCATTGTGAACAAGTTGGTCTTATCTTGTTGATTCCATCTTACAATAATCATACAATCTTACATCCACAACGAAACGTAAATCAAAAAGGTTAGCGAGCTGTGAATTGACAACGACACCTGTTGAACACTGATAATTATATCCAGCCGGGGCTATGGGGAGGCTTGAGTTATCAGGTCGTTTTAGAGTGTGATTGGACAGCTAGAGATACTCACAGCAGCAGAGTGTGATTGGACAGATAAAGATACTCACAGCAGGTCCAGGTGGGCCAGCAGCTCCGGTCTCACCATCCTTTCCAGGAAGACCCTATAGGGAGAGAAAGAGAGGGATGTGAGAGAAGGAGAGAAAGAGAGGGATGTGAGAGAAGGAGAGAAAGAGAGGGATGTGAGAGAAGGAGAGAAAGAGAGGGACGTGAGAGAAGGAGAGAAAGAGAGGGATGTGAGAGAAGGAGAGAAAGAGAGGGACGTGAGAGAAGGAGAGAAAGCGAGAGACGTGAGAGAAGGAGAGAAAGCGAGAGAGAGAGATATCACCAGTGTGGAGGCTATACATGGGGCCATGGGAGCCAGATGACTGATAGATGTAATTATCGCTACTGGTTGAGGATAAACTGAGTACGTGGCATGGTGTCCTAACAATACCAGTGTTTTCTACATATTTTACATTATATATAATATCATTAAAAATAAGGTAGCAAGCTATTTAGGATTTGCAGCAGTATTTGGTTTGAATCTGAATTCATTTCATATTTATATCCTTTCTCGGAGGGCATAAGGTATGTTTACTCTGACACATTTCTACCCATAAGGCAGTCTGTCTGGGTGATCAACAGAGAAATGACTTACCCTCAGACCTGGGGCACCAAGTAGTCCCTTTTCTCCTCCCTTCCCAGGCTCACCCTAGTCACAGGAAAACACACCCACCAGTCAGTCACAAAGGATGTCCAGCTGTATGCAGAGTAGACCAACACTGTCCATGGCAGCTAGTGTCCAAGCTCTGAGTAGAGCCCTACTCAGGAGATATATCATCTCCATATTTTAAAATACATCAATCAATCAATCAACCAATCAAACACCCAATAAATCAATCAACCAATCAAACACCTAATAAATAAATCAATCAATCAACCAATCAATCAACCAATCAAACACCCAATAAATGAATCAATCAATAAATCAATCAAAACCCAATAAATGAATCAATCAATCAACCAATCAAACAGCCAATAAATCAATCAATCAACCAATCAAACACCCAATCAACCAATCAAACACCCAATCAATAAATCAATCAATCAATCAATAAACCAATCAATCAATCAAACACCCAATAAATAAACCAATCAACCAATCAATCAATCAAACACCCAATAAATGAATGAATCAATAAATCAATCAAAACCCAATAAATGAATCAATCAATCAACCAATCAAACACCCAATAAATCAATCAACCAATCAAACACCAAATAAATCAATCAATCAATCAATCAAACACCCAATAAATAAATCAATCAATAAATCAACCAATCAAACACCCAATAAATCAATCAATAAATCAATCAACCAATCAAACACCAAATAAATAAATCAATCAACCAATCAAACACCCAATAAATCAATCAATCAATCTAACAGTGACACTCACGTTGGCTCCTTTGGGTCCGGGGAATCCCATCACACCAGGCTGACCGCGGGCTCCCATAGGGCCAGGGGGTCCGGGGCGACCATCTTCACCAGCAGCACCCTACATGGTGAACACAGGAGGGTCAGTCCATCAATCGAGGATCAATCAATCAATTCATCTTGCAATCACATTTATTTGTGAAGCCCATTTTTCATCAGCAGATGAGACATCCTAATAACGTAAAGTAATGTCTGACTGGGAAGTCTGGATGGCTATTTGATAGAGTTGCACATGAATTCAATGTGAAAGTAAATCGTCAAGTCATGTGCACCTGAAGAGGGATTTTCTACACTGTCAGAGTCAATGATGTATATAAACCCAGTCAGTCATCTAGTGTCTATATAAATCATTGCTCAGGGTCCTGTGAAAATACTGATTCATCTAGTGTCTATATAAATCATTGCTCAGGGTCCTGTGAAAATACTGATTCATCTAGTGTCTATATAAATCATTGCTCAGAGTCCTGTGAAAATACTGATTCATCTAGTGTCTATATAAATCATTGCTCAGGGTCCTGTGAAAATACTGATTCATCTAGTGTCTATATAAATCATTGCTCAGAGTCCTGTGAAAATACTGATTCATCTAGTGTCTATATAAATCATTGGTCAGGGTCCTGTGAAAATACTGATTCATCTAGTGTCTATATAAATCATTGCTCAGAGTCCTGTGAAAATACTGATTCATTTAGTGTCTATATAAATCATTGCTCAGAGTCCTGTGAAAATACTGATTCATCTAGTGTTTAAAAAATCATGTTTAAAATAAAAATGAAAAATAAACATATATATTTTTTTACAGTTATTGATCAAAACAAACAACAATCACAGCGTACTTACACCAGGTCCAACTTTGCCTTGAGGACCAGTATCGCCAGGACGACCAGTAAGACCCTGCAGGAACAAGCAGAGAGACACATATAGATCAAACTTCCTAAAAGACCTGAGAAATCCAACTGGGACTCATCAAAACTCTAAAGTAAACTGTATGTGAGTCCGCTGCACTATGTGAGTCTATATGTTTCATGATGCTAGAGATTTCAGACCAAACTACAGTAACATATAATCACAAAAGACCTGGGGTAGCATAGGTACAATATGATGATGTCAAAAACTACAGAGATAATGTATTGGCTTATTGAGCCATAGTTTGGAGAACTATTCTTTCTTACCACTGCATGGATACATACCGCTGTTACAGACGGCAGAAAGATATTGGAGTGGAACTTACTCTTGCGCCAGGAAGACCGGGCTCGCCAGGGCGTCCAGGGTCACCGCCGGCTCCCTTAGGGCCAGACACGCCGCCGACTCCACGCTCGCCAGGGGCTCCCTGGATTAAGAGGACAAATGTGCTACTCAATGGAGAATATCAATCAATCAATCAATTAAGACCAACGCCAGTTGTTCCCTGTATTAGGAGGTCAAATGATACAGTCACTCAGTGGAGACGAATCAATTAATCAATCGATTAATCAACAAATCACTACATTAACCAATCAAGACACATCTATCTCCACAGCCACATTATATGAGGCTACAGTAGACCCTGCACTAGGAGGTTAAATGAACTGAACAGGCTCTGAGGGAAGTGTCTGACACAGTGGCACACTGAAATGTAAGCCTGTCTGTTTGTCCCTTAATAAACCTCAACAGACCATTACAGATATCTGTTTGTTCCTATATCTTTTTCCCTGCGATAG
>NC_052308.1:1964648-1969648 GCF_016432855.1 Salvelinus namaycush
ATTCACCTGGACTCCTTCACTTTGCTGATTGCTCTTTCTATATCTGTCTGTTCCTCAGTTTGTTCCCCGTGTCAGCATTATTGTCATTACGTTTCCCCCTGTCCAGACGCTGTTCTTGTTCTATTTCATGTGGGTTATTTATTGAATGTTCACTCCCTGTACTTGCTTCTCATCTCCCAGCGTCTGTCCTCACAATGACCTCTATTCATAAACCATATTCTAGTACTAGCAGATCCCACACATTATTTAACTCGAATAAAAAGGAAGTGGATGTATAAAACGGAAGGTTATTAGACTTCATTGGAGATGACCCTGCCTTTACTGTGAACGTGGACTATCTTTAGTTATACCGCTGTAAAACAAATGTTATAAATGTTTATTCTATTTTACTGAACCATTCTGATCTTGTATTATTTCTTATTGTTGTTGCATTGTCCAGAAGGAACCTGCAGGTAAGCATTTCATTAGAAAGTGTCTACCATGTGTATCCTGTACATACAACTACTAAAACTTGAAACCTTGAAACCTGACAGCAGTCACAATGTGAGAATAGTAGTAGGGCTATAAGATACAGAGACAGAGGAGAGGGGGAGGGAGACAGAGACAGGGGAGAGAGGGAGGGAGACAGAGACAGGAGAAGAGGAGAGAGAGAGGGAGGAAGACAGGAGAAGAAGAGAGAGGGAGACAGGAGACAGGAGAAGAGAAGATAGGGAGGGAGGAAGACAGGAGAAGAGGAGAGAGGGAGGGAGACAGAGACAGAGGAGAGAGGGAGGGAGGGACACATGAGAAGAGAAGAGAGGGAGGGAGGAAGACAGTAGAAGAGGAGAGAGGGAGGGAGGGACACAGGAGAAGAGAAGAGAGGGAGGGAGGAAGACAGTAGACGAGGAGAGAGGGAGACAGAGACAGAGGAGAGAGGGAGGGAGGGAGGGAGGGAGGGAGGGAGGGAGGGAGGGAGGGAGGGAGGGAGGGAGGGAGAGAGAGAGACAGAGTAGAGAGGGAGGGAGAGAGACAGAGGAAAGAGGGAGGGAGACAGAGACAGGGGAGAGAGGGAGGGAGACAGGGTCAGAGGAGAGAGGGAGGGAGACAGAGACAGGGGCGAGAGGGAGGGAGACAGGGTCAGAGGAGAGAGGGAGGGAGACAGGAGAAGAGGAGAGAGGGAGGGAGGGAGACAGAGGGAGGGAGACAGGAGACAGAGGGAGGGAGACGGGAGACAGGAGAGGGAGGGAGACAGGGTCAGAGGAGAGAGGGAGGAGACAGAGACAGAGGAGAGAGGGAGGGAGACAGAGACTGAGGAGAGAGGGAGGGAGACAGAGACAGGGGAGAGAGGGAGGGAGACAGGAGAAGAGGAGAGAAAGAGGGAGGGAGACAGAGACAGAGGAGAGAGGGAGGGAGACAGAGACAGAGGAGAGAGGGAGGGAGACAGAGACAGAGGAGAGGGGGAGGGAGGGAGACAGGAGAAGAGAAGAAAGGGAGGGAGACAGAGACAGAGGAGAGAGGGAGGGAGGGAGACAGGAGAAGAGAAGAGAGGGAGGGAGACAGAGACAGAGGAGAGAGGGAGGGAGGGAGACAGGAGAAGAGAAGAGAGGGAGGGAGACAGAGACAGAGGAGAGAGGGAGGGAGGGAGACAGGAGAAGAGAAGAGAGGGAGGGAGACAGAGACAGAGGAGAGAGGGAGGGAGAGAGACAGAGGAGAGAGGGAGGGAGGGAGAGAGACAGAGGAAAGAGGGAGGGAGACAGAGACAGGGGAGAGAGGGAGGGAGACAGAGACAGGGGAGAGAGGGAGGGAGACAGAGACAGGGGAGAGAGGGAGGGAGACAGAGACATAGGAGAGAGGGAGGGAGACAGATACAGGGGAGAGAGGGAGGGAGACAGAGACGTGGGAGAGAGAGAGGGAGGGAGACAGAGGAGAGAGGGAGGGAGGGAGGGAGAGGAGGGAGGGAGACAGGGTCAGAGGAGATGTTGTCTGGTATACTCACAGCTGATCCTTTAGATCCTCCAATACCATCAGTACCAGGGTTACCCTGTAGGGAAGGACAGAGGAAGAACACACTAGTTAGAATGAGAGACATCCTTTCATAAGGCCATATCTTATAGTACAATACTTAAGGTCATAGTTCAATCAGGAAAAGCCCTAGTCATGTGACTTGGAACACTGACACACAGGTTTATGGGGACACTCATGGGGACTGTTCAGGGACACTTATGTGGGGCCACTGTTTTACAGGGACACTGTTTTATGGGGTCACTTTCTTTGTGGGGCCACTTTTTATGGGGACACTCACAGATGCACCGGCGGGTCCGGGAGATCCAGGGGTTCCTGACTCACCACGGGGTCCCTGAGCGCCCTCAGGTCCACGAGCACCGGTGGGGCCAGCTTCTCCCTGGAGAGAGACAATCAATCAATAATACAACACTTCAATCAATCAATCAAACGAACAACCAATCGATCAATTAATCTATAAATTATTCAATAATCCAATAAATCATTAAATCAATCAATCACACAAACAATCAATCGATCAATTAATCTATGAATTAATCAATAATCTAATCGGTCAGTCAGTAATGTATTAGAGGGCATCATTTCAGTAAAGAGTCTATATGAGGAAATTGATGATTCAGTTTGATTGGTGATGGATTTGCATGATGTCAAATAAACAAAGTTGATTAAAGTTTTCAAATCTTGTCAAAATTTAGTCAGAAGTGTTTAATCTTAATTGAAAAACCAAGTAGGTCATTTCCATATAAAGACTTTATAAAGTCTAGATACTTTTATGGCAGACAAATGAAGAGAAGAGTAACAGTGTTACAACAACATTGGCTGCATTTGAATAAAAAGAAGAAACCCTACTTTTGGCTAAATTAAATGAACCTTAGCTTTCATATAAAAAGTAATTTTATGAGGGGCTGTGTGGAAAAGTGCAGTAGCCAGAGCCACGTGTATAATGGTTTCCAGGCCTACTGGTCTAATAAAATAGAACGGGGAGATTTATCCTGACTAAATATTGTCAGACAAGAGGCCGACCCTTTACTACAGACATCAACCAATCATAGCGCTGCGTAGTGAGGTCACAGCCTTTGGGAAACTGGGTGAATGAAATGAATGAAATTCCTAACTGTTGTTACCATGGTGTTTTGGCTTAGTAGGATGACATAATATAAGTTGCATGTGTATAAGTGGTGGTAGAGAGATTGGTATTTTGGCATGGGATGTAGTCCATATTGTTTTTTTGTTTTTTTTAGGGAGGGGTTCAGCTTTAATACTGCAGATAGATTGTGGTTCCATCAATGTAACTGTCTGCATCATTTCCAATCCCCCATATATTATATATACATTTAAATAAATATATTTTCCTTTATAATTTCCCCCTAACCCTACCGCCCCTCCCCTAATTGGAGTAAACTAATGGACAACAACTCTTAGGCTTCTACTTCCTGCTTATTCCATACTAGACACATTTTACAGACACAGTACATTTTACAATAGGTATCCGTTGTTTGTTTTTAGTCCCATCCTTCAGCTACACTCAACCCCTCCCATCTATCTCTGAAGACCATCCAGTCCCATCCTTCAGCTCCCCTCAACCCCTCCCATCTATCTCTGAACACCATCCAGTCCCATCCTTCAGCTACCCTCAACCCCTCCCATCTATCACTGAAGACCATCCAGTCCCATCCTTCAGCTACCCTCAACCCCTCCCATCTATCACTGAAGACCATCCAGTCCCATCCTTCAGCTCCCCTCAACACCTCCCATCTATCACTGAAGACCATCCAGTCCCATCCTTCAGCTACCCTCAACACCTCCCATCTATCACTGAAGACCATCCAGTCCCATCCTTCAGCTACCCTCAACCCCTCCCATCTATCTCTGAAGACCATCCAGTCCCATCCTTCAGCTACCCTCAACCCCTCCCATCTATCTCTGAAGACCATCCAGTCCCATCCCTCAGCTACCCTCAACCCCTCCCATCTATCTCTGAAGACCATCCAGTCCCATCCTTCAGCTACCCTCAACCCCTCCCATCTATCTCTGAAGACCATCCAGTCCCATCCTTCAGCTACCCTCAACCCCTCCCATCTATCTCTGAACACCATCCAGTCCCATCCCTCAGCTCCCCTCAACCCCTCCCATCTATCTCTGAACACCATCCAGTCCCATCCTTCAGCTCCCCTCAACCCCTCCCATCTATCTCTGAACACCATCCAGTCCCATCCTTCAGCTCCCCTCAACCCCTCTCATCTATCTCTGAACACCATCCAGTCCCATCCCTCAGCTACCCTCAACCCCTCCCATCTATCTCTGACCACCATCCAGTCCCGTCCTTCAGCTCCCCTCAACCCCTCCCATCTATCTCTGAAGACCATCCAGTCCCATCCCTCAGCTACCCTCAACCCCTCCCATCTATCACTGAAGACCATCCAGTCCCATCCTTCAGCTACCCTCAACCCCTCCCATCTATCACTGAAGACCATCCAGTCCCATCCTTCAGCTCCCCTCAACACCTCCCATCTATCACTGAAGACCATCCAGTCCCATCCTTCAGCTACCCTCAACACCTCCCATCTATCACTGAAGACCATCCAGTCCCATCCTTCAGCTACCCTCAACCCCTCCCATCTATCTCTGAAGACCATCCAGTCCCATCCTTCAGCTACCCTCTACCCCTCCCATCTATCTCTGAAGACCATCCAGTCCCATCCTTCAGCTACCCTCAACCCCTCCCATCTATCTCTGAAGACCATCCAGTCCCATCCCTCAGCTACCCTCAACCCCTCCCATCTATCTCTGAAGACCATCCAGTCCCATCCTTCAGCTACCCTCAACCCCTCCCATCTATCTCTGAAGACCATCCAGTCCCATCCTTCAGCTACCCTCAACCCCTCCCATCTATCTCTGAAGACCATCCAGTCCCATCCCTCAGCTCCCCTCAACCCCTCCCATCTATCTCTGAAGACCATCCAGTCCCATCCTTCAGCTCCCCTCAACCCCTCCCATCT
>NC_052308.1:1974648-1993193 GCF_016432855.1 Salvelinus namaycush
CAAGTTGGCTGGATGTCCTTTGGGTGGTGGACTATTCTTAATACACACAGGAAACTGTTGAGTGTGAAAAACCCAGCAGTGTTGCAGTTCTTGACACAAACCGGTGTGCCTGGCACCTGCTACCATACCCCGTTCAAAGACACTTAAATCTTTTGTCTTGCCCATTCACCCTCTGAATGGCACACACACACAATCCATGTCTCAATTGTCTCAAGGCTTAGAAATCCTTCTTAAACCCGTCTTCTCCCCTTCATCTACACTGATTGAAGTGGATTTAACAGGTGACATCAATAAGGGATCAAAACGTTCACCTGGATTCACCTGGCCAGTCGACCTCATGGAAAGAGCAGGTGTTCTTAATGTTTTGTATACTCAGTGTATATATATATATACAGCTGATGTATAGTGAAATGAAAGAATGAATAAAACTATAATACTTACAGGAGGACCAGCAGGGCCAGACAGACCGTCATTACCACGAGCACCCTAGACAGAAGAAACACAAGACACTGTCACCACACAGCAGAGGACCAGCTCAATAACATACTGAGACGTAAAGATCCATGTCATGACATCAAATGATCATTCAATAATAATTGTATTCAACAAAGAGAGCTGGCTACAAGCCAGCTACAGTTCTCTGTCTGTCTGTGTTTTGACTTTGAGGTTCAGGTCCTTCACTTTCACTTTCCTAACTGTGAGGTTACTACAGCCTGCTGAGGTGAGGTCTGACATCTGTGATCAATGGGTCTGGGTACGGATCTGGGACTGGTATGAGTGGAGACCATGGTCGTGTTACACGGTTCTGGGAGCTCTATTTTGAGTTCTAGAATGAGTTCTAAGCAGGAGGTTACAGGCTGAGTTCTAGGGGGAAGTTCTAGAACGAGTTCTAAGCAGGAAGTTACAGGCTGAGTTCTAGGGGGAAGTTCTAGAACGAGTTCTAAGCAGGAGGTTATAGGTTGAGTTCTAGAGGGAAGTTCTAGAATGAGTACTAAGCAGGAGGTTACAGGCTGAGTTCTAGGGGGCCAGTTCTAGAATGAGTTCTAAGCAGGAGGTTACAGGCTGAGTTCTAGGGGGCCAGTTCTAGAATGAGTTCTAAGCAGGAGGTTACAGGCTGAGTTCTAGGGGGGCAGTTCTAGAATGAGTTCTAAGCAGGAGGTTACAGGCTGAGTTCTAGGGGGCCAGTTCTAGAATGAGTTCTAAGCAGGAGGTTACAGGCTGACTTCTAGGGGGCCAGTTCTAGAATGAGTTCTAAGCAGGAGGTTACAGGCTGACTTCTAGGGGGCCAGTTCTAGAATGAGTTCTAAGCAGGAGATTACAGGCTGAGTCCTAGGGGGGAGTTCTAGAAGGAGTTCTAAGCAGGAGGTTACAGGCTGAGTTCTAGGGGGGAGTTCTAGAATGAGTTCTAAGCAGGAGGTTACATGCTGAGTTCTAGGCCAGGAGAAGGTACTTACAGCAGAACCAGAGGGTCCGGGGCGACCTCTCTCACCGGGCAGACCACGTGGTCCCTTTAGAGCGGGAGAGAGAGAGAGGAGCACAGGTTACAATCCATAAACAGTAAACAGGATTATCTGTACAGCTGATCAGTAACATATCAGATATTGTATATCGTATGTGTGGCAGATCTATTGAGAGTAGTTCTCAATCTACAGGAGCTAATTAATGTGATGGATACAGTATACTGCATCACTTCTGCATCTGTACTCACCATTGGTCCAGGAGCGCCATTCTCACCGGGAGCACCAGACTCACCCTACAACAGAGAACAGAACAGAACAGAGAGAGGGAGAGGGAGAGGGAGAGGGAGAGAGAGAGAGAGAGAGAGAGAGAGAGAGAGAGAGAGAGAGAGAGAGAGAGAGAGAGAGAGAGAGAGAGCAAAAAGGGAGAAAGTTCAAGAGATGTTTCTGGTACAGAAGGGAAGTTTAGACAGGTTTCCCAACATGACAAACAGACAAGAAAGTCAACCAGGATATGTGTGAGATTAAAATAATTTGTGAGAGAGATAGAGGATTCTGTTGTAGAGTCCGTCCCACCTTAGAACCAGCTGCTCCACCCTCTCCCTTGAGTCCATCAAGACCTGGATAACCCTGGAAAGAGGAGATAAACACAATATCATGAGAGCAGGACTTTGTGACATCGGCTGATGTAAAAATGGCTTTATAAAATACATTTGATTTGATTTGACTGAGAGCCAAGAGTCAAAATCAGTGAAGGATTATTCATAGCATCTTTACTGGCGCGTTGACTGGACGATGTGGCAGCAGCAGAACAACGGAACACACACAATGACACTAAAATCAGCTAGGCAGGAAAGAACACATTTGAAGATGCCATATTACATATTAGTGCCAGCAGCATACAGTACCACCGGGCATCCCACTGCTGGCTTGCCTCTGAGGCTAAGCAGGGTTGGTCCCTGGATGGGAGACCAGATGCTGCTGGAAGTGGTGCCCGAGGGCAGGTAGGAGGCACTCTTTCCTCTGCCCCAGGGCAGTGATTGGGAACATTTCCCTGTGTAGGGTTCTCTCTTTCGGATGGAACGTTAAACGTGTGTCCCGACTCTCTGTGGTCACTAAAGATCCCATGTTACTTATCGTAAGAGTAGGGGTGTTAACCCGCGGTGTCCTGGCTTAATTCAGAATCTGGTTACTTAATCATCCCCAGCTTCCAATTGGCTCACTCATCCCCCCCTCCTCTCCTCTGTAACTATTCCCCAGATCGTTGCTGTAAATGAGAATGTGTTCCCAGTCAACATACCTGGTAAAGTAAGGGTTAAATAAAAAGTATATATTTTGTATTATCATTCCTATGACATCACTCACTCTGTGCCCCTTGATTCCAGGCAGACCGGGAGTTCCTGGGAATCCACGAGCTCCCTGTTGTAGAGAAGAAAAGAGAATAACATAAAAAATAAGAGAGAGAGAGAGAGAGAAAGATAGATAGATAGAGGAGAGAGGAGAGAGAATTAAATGATTTTTCAGTTATTCTCAGGATCTGCTTTCCTGCTCTGGTATGGTCTGGTTTAGAGCCAGGCATATGAGGGCCAGAGGGCCAGAGGGGCAGAATGCCAGGTGACATCAGGGTTGATTTAGTAGAGGACAGCTCTTTCTCTCTTCGTCTTGTCTGACTGAATCATCTTGGAGAGTCTTCTAACTGTACTGTATCTGACTGAATCATCTTGGAGAGTCTTCTAACTGGACTGTATCTGACTGAATCATCATGGAGAGTCTTCTAACTGTATTGTATCTGACTGAATCATCATGGAGAGTCTTCTAACTGTACTGTATCTGACTGAATCATCTTGGTGAGTCTTCTAACTGTACTGTATCTGACTGAATCATATTTGAGAGTCTTCTAGCTGTACTGTATCTGACTGAATCATCTTGGAGAGTCTTCTAGCTGGACTGTATCTGACTGAATCATCTTGGAGCGTCTTCTAACTGTACTGTATCTGACTGAATCATCTTGGAGAGTCTTCTAACTGGACTGTATCTGACTGAATCATCTTGGAGAGTCTTCTAACTGTACTGTATCTGACTGAATCATCTTGGAGAGTCTTCTAACTGGACTGTATCTGACTGAATCATCTTGGAGAGTCTTCTAACTGTACTGTATCTGACTGAATCATCTTGGGGAGTCTTCTAACTGGACTGTATCTGACTGAATCATCATGGAGAGTCTTCTAACTGGACCGTATCTGACTGAATCATCTTGGAGAGTCTTCTAGCTGGACTGTATCTGACTAAATCATCTTGGAGAGTCTTCTAACTGTACTGTATCTGACTGAATCATCTTGGTGAGTCTTCTAACTGGACTGTATCTGACTGAATCATCTTGGAGAGTCTTCTAACTGTACTGTATCTGACTGAATCATCTTGGAGAGTCTTCTAACTGGACTGTATCTGACTGAATCATCATGGAGAGTCTTCTAACTGGACTGTATCTGACTGAATCATCTTGGAGAGTCTTCTAACTGTACTGTATCTGACTGAATCATCTTGGAGAGTCTTCTAACTGTACTGTATCTGACTGAATCATCTTTGAGAGTCTTCTAGCTGGACTGTATCTGACTGAATCATCTTGGTGAGTTCTAACTGGACTGTATCTGACTGAATCATCTTGGAGAGTCTTCTAACTGGACTGTATCTGACTGAATCATCTTGGAGAGTCTTCTAGCTGGACTGTATCTGACTGAATCATCTTGGTGAGTCTTCTAACTGGACTGTATCTGACTGAATCATCTTGGTGAGTCTTCTAACTGTACTGTATCTGACTGAATCATCTTTGAGAGTCTTCTAACTGGACTGTATCTGACTGAATCATCATGGAGAGTCTTCTAACTGGACTGTATCTGACTGAATCATCTTGGAGAGTCTTCTAACTGTACTGTATCTGACTGAATCATCTTGGAGAGTCTTCTACCTGTACTGTATCTGACTGAATCATCTTGGAGAGTCTTCTAGCTGGACTGTATCTGACTGAATCATCTTGGTGAGTCTTCTAACTGGACTGTATCTTACTGAATCATCTTGGTGAGTCTTCTAACTGTACTGTATCTGACTGAATCATCTTGGAGAGTCTTCTAACTGTACTGTATCTGACTGAATCATCTTGGAGAGTCTTCTAGCTGGACTGTATCTGACTGAATCATCTTGGTGAGTCTTCTAACTGGACTGTATCTGACTGAATCATCTTGGAGAGT
Source organism: Salvelinus namaycush (assembly GCF_016432855.1). Taxonomy (NCBI): domain Eukaryota; kingdom Metazoa; phylum Chordata; class Actinopteri; order Salmoniformes; family Salmonidae; genus Salvelinus; species Salvelinus namaycush. The sequence continues at coordinate 1,979,351 of NC_052308.1, forward strand.
CTTCTAACTGGACTGTATCTGACTGAATCATCTTGGAGAGTCTTCTAACTGTACTGTATCTGACTGAATCATCTTGGAGAGTCTTCTAACTGTACTGTATCTTACTGAATCATCTTTGAGAGTCTTCTAACTGGACTGTATCTGACTGAATCATCATGGAGAGTCTTCTAACTGGACTGTATCTGACTGAATCATCTTGGAGAGTCTTCTAACTGTACTGTATCTGACTGAATCATCTTGGAGAGTCTTCTAACTGTACTGTATCTGACTGAATCATCTTGGAGAGTCTTCTAGCTGGACTGTATCTGACTGAATCATCTTGGAGAGTCTTCTAGCTGGACTGTATCTGACTGAATCATCTTGGTGAGTCTTCTAACTGGACTGTATCTGACTGAATCATCTTGGAGAGTCTTCTAACTGGACTGTATCTGACTGAATCATCTTGGAGAGTCTTCTAACTGTAGATGGTGTGCCTGTTATGTCTGTCAAATACTCTTCTCTTCCTGACTGATCATATTGGGATAGTGTGTGTACAAATGTAATAACTGAGGCAGCATGAATAGGTAGTGAGATAAACTGTGAGTAGATAAATGAACAGATAAATGAACAGATAAATTAAGAGATATATTAACAGATTAATTAACCAATAACAGATAATAAAGAGATAAATTAAACCATACCTGAGGACCAGAAGGTCCACGTTCACCACCTTTGCCGGGTTTGCCAGCCTCACCCTACAGCAGAGACAGGACGGAAGGGAGAAGAGGGCCAGAAGCCAGTTAGTTACAATATTGAATTAAAAAAATGATAAAATACAATACATAAATAGCAAAAGATTAAAAAAAAGAAATAAATGAATGAATCAATAAAGAATTAACATATTTAGGTTTTGATGCTAATTAGTTCCCTCCCAGGCAGAAATTGAAATTCAATTAGCAAACAGTGCATCCTGGGGGATAGACGGATACATGACTGCTAGTTCAGCCTGATACCACCTAGTGGCTAAATGGAGGAATTGCATTTCCAATATTAATTTTCAATTTCTTTACCCTCCCTAACTGCATACCTATTTACAACAATTATAATGAAGGATTTACACAGTAGCCATAAGACAGTGCATTGAACAAGACATAGAAAGGGACAGTACACAATAAATCAAGGATAGTTGAAATCACAGTGTTAAAATGTTTTGGGTGTTATATTGTCTCTACTTAGAGTCCAAGAGTGTTGATAACTGGAGTTGATTGAGACGGTGTACTTTTAACTTCATTAAGAGAAACCAGAGACAGGGAGTTACATCTATGGAGTTATCCACAGATGTGGTTACAGGCCTTAATGTCAATATTTTCCCAGGATGCAATGTTGCAGGTTGATTTTCTAAAATGTTTGTTTCAATATCTGTTTTGGCATGTACATTACGATTGGTTTTTTGATCTTATGCTACACAAAGATGAGAAACATTTTTCCTAAACTAATCCAATCTGTAAGTGGTTGGATTTACTGCAACTGTTAGTGAGATAGTTATTGCAGTTTACATGGTGTAGGTAGTCTACATTTACAACAGTTTCTTCCCTACTCTGACAGACATACTAAATGCTGGTTGTGGGACCGTATATACGGTCCCACACCCATTTTGTGGGACCGTATATTTTGTGGGACTGTATATTTTGTGGGACCGTATATTTTGTGGGACCGTATATTTTGTGGGACCGTATATTTTGTGGGACCGTATAAATCCCTGTTAGATTCAACTTGCAGGAAGATCTGACAGGGATTGGATATCACATAGCAAAGCACCATAATGTGACACTTTACATCCTTATAACTCAAAGGGAATTGAACTCTGCTGGAATTGATTGTTAATTCAATACTACACATAAAAGTGTAAAATGTCAATGGAACTGATAAAAAAAACAAACAACAGCGAAAAAAGTTAAATGGCAGTTGAAGTTGAATTTAAGCAGCTCTTTGTGAGTCTGATATTTACTCCATTTAGTGTCATTTTAACTCCCCCAAAATTTTAACACCATGACCAGAGTTGTTTAAACACAAAATGGGTGTTGGACCATATTAACCCCAAAAGAGTGTTACATTTGACTCCATAGGAGTTGAATTAAGTCTTGCAATTCTACAGGAGTCAGTCACTGGTGAAGATGGGAAATAGTGGTGAGTTGGTGGGGACGATGGGATATGGTGGTAGGTTGGTGGGGACGTTGGGATATGGTGGGTTGGTGGGGACGATGGGATATGGTGGTGAGTTGGTGGGGACGATGGGATATGGTGGTGGGTTGGTGGGGACGTTGGGATATGGTGGGTTGGTGGGGACGATGGGATATGGTGGTGGGTTGGTGGGGACGATGGGATATGGTGGTGGGTTGGTGGGGACGTTGGGATATGGTGGGTTGGTGGGGACGATGGGATATGGTGGTGAGTTGGTGGGGACGATGGGATATGGTGGTGGGTTGGTGGGGACGATGGGATATGGTGGGTTGGTGGGGACGATGGGATATGGTGGTGGGTTGGTGGGGACGATGGGATATGGTGGTGGGTTGGTGGGGACGATGGGATATGGTGGTGAGTTGGTGGGGACGATGGGAGATGGTGGTGGGTTGGTGGGGACGATGGGATATGGTGGTGGGTTGGTGGGGACGATGGGATATGGTGGTGAGTTGGTGGGGACGATGGGATATGGTGGTGAGTTGGTGGGGACGATGGGATATGGTGGTGAGTTGGTGGGGACGATGGGAGATGGTGGTGGGTTGGTGGGGACGATGGGATATGGTGGTGGGTTGGTGGGGACGATGGGAGATGGTGGTGGGTTGGTGGGGACGATGGGATATGGTGGTGAGTTGGTGGGGACGATGGGATATGGTGGTGAGTTGGTGGGGACGATGGGATATGGTGGGTTGGTGGGGACGATGGGATATGGTGGTGGGTAGGTGGGGACGATGGGAGATGATGGTGGGTTGGTGGGGACATGGGATATGGTGGTGGGTTGGTGGGGACGATGGGATATGGTGGTGGGTTGGTGGGGACGATGGGATATGGTGGTGGGTGGGTGGGGACGATGGGATATGGTGGTGAGTTGGTGGGGACGATGGGATATGGTGGTGAGTTGGTGGGGACGATGGGATATGGTGGTGGGTTGGTGGGGACGATGGGATATGGTGGGTTGGTGGGGACGATGGGATATGGTGGTGGGTTGGTGGGGACGATGGGATATGGTGGGTTGGTGGGGACGATGGGATATGGTGGTGGGTTGGTGGGGACGATGGGAGATGGTGGTGGGTTGGTGGGGACGATGGGATATGGTGGTGGGTTGGTGGGGACGATGGGATATGGTGGTGGGTTGGTGGGGACGATGGGATATGGTGGGTTGGTGGGGACGTGGGATATGGTGGTGGGTTGGTGGGGACGATGGGATATGGTGGGTTGGTGGGGACGATGGGATATGGTGGTGGGTTGGTGGGGACGATGGGATATGGTGGGTTGGTGGGGACGATGGGAGATGGTGGTGGGTTGGTGGGGACGATGGGATATGGTGGGTTGGTGGGGACGATGGGATATGGTGGTGGGTTGGTGGGGACGATGGGAAATAGTGGTGAGTTGGTGGGGACGATGGGATATGGTGGGTTGGTGGGGACGATGGGAAATAGTGGTGAGTTGGTGGGGACGATGGGATATGGTGGTGGGTTGGTGGGGACGATGGGATATGGTGGTGGGTTGGTGGGGACGATGGGATATGGTGGTGGGTTGGTGGGGACGATGGGATATGGTGGGTTGGTGGGGACGATGGGATATGGTGGTGAGTTGGTGGGGACGATGGGAGATGGTGGTGGGTTGGTGGGGACGATGGGATATGGTGGTGAGTTGGTGGGGACGATGGGAGATGGTGGTGGGTTGGTGGGGACGATGGGATATGGTGGTGAGTTGGTGGGGACGATGGGATATGGTGATGGGTTGGTGGGGACGATGGGATATGGTGGTGGGTTGGTGGGGACGATGGGAGATGGTGGTGGGTTGGTGGGGACGATAGGATATGGTGGTGGGTTGGTGGGGACGATGGGATATGGTGGTGGGTCGGTGGGGACGATGGGATATGGTGGTGGGTTGGTGGGGACGATGGGATATGGTGGGTTGGTGGGGACGATGGGATATGGTGGTGGGTTGGTGGGGACGATGGGATATGGTGGTGGGTAGGTGGGGACGATGGGAGATGATGGTGGGTTGGTGGGGACGATGGGATATGGTGGTGAGTTGGTGGGGACGATGGGATATGGTGGTGAGTTGGTGGGGACGATGGGAGATGGTGGTGGGTTGGTGGGGACGATGGGATATGGTGGTGGGTTGGTGGGGACGATGGGATATGGTGGTGGGTTGGTGGGGACGATGGGATATGGTGGTGGGTGGGTGGGGACGATGGGATATGGTGGTGAGTTGGTGGGGACGATGGGATATGGTGGTGAGTTGGTGGGGACGATGGGATATGGTGGTGGGTTGGTGGGGACGATGGGATATGGTGGTGGGTTGGTGGGACGATGGGATATGGTGGGTTGGTGGGGACGATGGGATATGGTGGTGGGTTGGTGGGGACGATGGGATATGGTGGTGGGTTGGTGGGGACGATGGGATATGGTGGTGAGTTGGTGGGGACGATGGGATATGGTGGTGGGTTGGTGGGGACGATGGGATATGGTGGTGGGTTGGTGGGGACGATGGGATATGGTGGGTTGGTGGGGACGATGGGATATGGTGGTGGGTTGGTGGGGACGATGGGATATGGTGGTGGGTTGGTGGTGAAGATAGGATATGGTGGTGGGTTGATGGGGACATGGGATATGGTGGTGGGTTGGTGGGTTGGTGGGGACATGGGATATGGTGGGTTGGTGGGGACGATGGGATATGGTGGTGGGTTGGTGGGGACGATGGGATATGGTGGGTTGGTGGGGACGTGGGATATGGTGGTGGGTTGGTGGGGATGATGGGATATGGTGGGTTGGTGGGGACGATGGGATATGGTGGTGGGTTGGTGGGGACGATGGGATATGGTGGTGGGTTGGTGGGGACGATGAGATATGGTGGTGGGTCGGTGGGGACGATGGGATATGGTGGTGGGTTGGTGGGGACGATGGGATATGGTGGTGGGTCGGTGGGGACGATGGGATATGGTGGTGGGTTGGTGGGGACGATGGGATATGGTGGTGGGTCGGTGGGGACGATGGGATATGGTGGTGGGTTGGTGGGGACGATGGGATATGGTGGGTTGGTGGGGACGATGGGATATGGTGGTGGGTTGGTGGGGACGATGGGATATGGTGGGTTGGTGGGGACGATGGGATATGGTGGTAGGTAGGTGGGGACGATGGGATATGGTGATGGGTTGGTGGGGACGATGGGATATGGTGGGTTGGTGGGGACGATGGGATATGGTGGTGGGTTGGTGGGGACGATGGGATATGGTGGTGGGTTGGTGGGGACATGGGATATGGTGGTGGGTTGGTGGGGACGATGGGATATGGTGGTGGGTTGGTGGGGACGATGGGATATGGTGGTGAGTTGGTGGGGACGATGGGATATGGTGGTGAGTTGGTGGGGACGATGAGATATGGTGGTGGGTTGATGGGGACGATGGGATATGGTGGTGGGTTGGTGGGGACGATGGGATATGGTGGTGGGTTGGTGGGGACGATGGGATATGGTGGTGGGTTGGTGGGGACGATGGGATATGGTGGTGGGTTGGTGGGGACGATGGGATATGGTGGTGGGTTGGTGGGGACGATGGGATATGGTGGTGGGTTGGTGGGGACGATGGGATATGGTGGTGGGTTGGTGGGGACATGGGATATGGTGGTGGGTTGGTGGGTTGGTGGGGACATGGGATATGGTGGGTTGGTGGGGACGGTGAGATATGGTGGTGGGTTGGTGGGGACGATGGGATATGGTGGTGGGTTGGTGGGGACGATGGGATATGGTGGGTTGGTGGGGACATGGGATATGGTGGTGGGTTGGTGGGGACGATGGGATATGGTGGTGGGTTGGTGGGGACGATGGGATATGGTGGGTTGGTGGGGACGATGGGATATGGTGGTGGGTTGGTGGGGACGATGGGATATGGTGGTGGGTTGGTGGGGACGATGGGATATGGTGGTGGGTTGGTGGGGACGATGGGATATGGTGGTGAGTTGGTGGGGACATGGGATATGGTGGTGGGTTGGTGGGGACGATGGGAGATGGTGGTGGGTTGGTGGGGACGATGGGATATGGTGGGTTGGTGGGGACGATGGGAGATGGTGGTGGGTTGGTGGGGACGATGGGATATGGTGGGTTGGTGGGGACGATGGGATATGGTGGGTTGGTGGGGACGATGGAAGATGGTGGTGGGTTGGTGGGGACGATGGGATATGGTGGGTTGGTGGGGACGATGGGATATGGTGGTGGGTTGGTGGGGACGATGGAAGATGGTGGTGAGTTGGTGGGGACGATGGGATATGGTGGTGGGTTGGTGGGGACGATGGGATATGGTGGTGGGTTGGTGGGGACGATGGGATATGGTGGTGGGTTGGTGGGGACGATGAGATATGGTGGTGGGTTGGTGGGGACATGGGATATGGTGGTGGGTTGGTGGGGACGATGGGATATGGTGGTGGGTTGGTGGGGACATGGGATATGGTGGGTTGGTGGGGACATGGGATATGGTGGGTTGGTGGGGACGATGGGATATGGTGGTGGGTTGGTGGGGACGATGGGATATGGTGGGTTGGTGGGGACATGGGATATGGTGGTGGGTCGGTGGGGACGATGGGATATGGTGGGTTGGTGGGGACGATGGGATATGGTGGTGGGTTGGTGGGGACGATGGGATATGGTGGGTTGGTGGGGACGATGGGATATGGTGGGTTGGTGGGGACGATGGGATATGGTGGTGGGTTGGTGGGGACGATGGGATATGGTGGGTTGGTGGGGACGATGGGATATGGTGGTGGGTTGGTGGGGACGATGGGATATGGTGGTGGGTTGGTGGGGACGATGGGATATGGTGGTGGGTTGGTGGGGACGATGGGAGATGGTGGTGGGTTGGTGGGGACGATGGGATATGGTGGTGGGTTGGTGGGGACGATGGGATATGGTGGTGGGTTGGTGGGGACGATGGGATATGGTGGTGGGTTGGTGGGGACGATGGGATATGGTGGTGGGTTGGTGGGGACATGGGATATGGTGGTGGGTTGGTGGGGACGATGAGATATGGTGGTGGGTTGGTGGGGACATGGGATATGGTGGTGGGTTGGTGGGGACGATGGGATATGGTGGTGGGTTGGTGGGGACGATGGGATATGGTGGGTTGGTGGGGACATGGGATATGGTGGTGGGTTGGTGGGGACATGGGATATGGTGGTGGGTTGGTGGGGACGATGGGATATGGTGGTGGGTTGGTGGGGACATGGGATATGGTGGTGGGTTGGTGGGGACATGGGATATGGTGGTGGGTTGGTGGGGACGATGGGATATGGTGGTGGGTTGGTGGGGACGATGGGATATGGTGGTGGGTTGGTGGGGACGATGGGATATGGTGGTGGGTTGGTGGGGACGATGGGATATGGTGGGTTGGTGGGGACGATGGGATATGGTGGTGGGTTGGTGGGGACGATGGGATATGGTGGTGGGTTGGTGGGGACGATGGGATATGGTGGTGGGTTGGTGGGGACGATGGGATATGGTGGGTTGGTGGGGACGATGGGATATGGTGGTGGGTTGGTGGGGACGATGGGATATGGTGGTGGGTTGGTGGGGACGATGGGATATGGTGGTGGGTTGGTGGGGACGATGGGATATGGTGGTGGGTTGGTGGGGACGATGGGATATGGTGGTGGGTTGGTGGGGACGATGGGATATGGTGGTGGGTTGGTGGGGACGATGGAAGATGGTGGTGGGTTGGTGGGGACGATGGGATATGGTGGGTTGGTGGGGACGATGGGATATGGTGGTGGGTTGGTGGGGACGATGGGATATGGTGGTGGGTTGGTGGGGACGATGGGATATGGTGGTGAGTTGGTGGGGACGATGGAAGATGGTGGTGGGTCGGTGGGGACGATGGGATATGGTGGTGGGTTGGTGGGGACGATGTTCGGTGCAGATACAGTACCACTGGGGGCTGTAATGATCATCACATTCATATCAGACGACCGTTTATCAGCATGATCACATGACCAGTCACCGAGCCAATGGGGAAAGCATGTCATTGTGACTGTGGAGGGGAGAATACACGGGTGCCGGAGAAGTGACGGGGAGTGTTGTGGATACTGACTGCCTCACACATGGACGTTTCTGTGTGGGGGAATTGTTTAGGACAGTGTAACAACACTTTATAGTGTTTATTACTTTATTGGTGAACAGTCTGCTACCAGCCAACATTCACTGTGTATGGATTGACAGTGGAAGTTTCATGTATCAGACACTTCCTCAATAGCCTGTGGAAGAGTCTCCAGTTGTGTGTTTGACAGTGAAAGTGTCAGTAGTTCTACTTACATCATCTCCAGGTTTACCAGAGGGTCCGGGTGGACCACGGGGACCCAACGGGCCCTGTCAGGAGAGAAGAGAACAGAGACAGTTAGTCAGAACAGACAGACCTATGGGGCCCTGTCAGGAGAGAACAGACAGTTAGTCAGAACAGACATACAGTTAGTCAGACAGACAGTTACCACACCGAACACAAACAGACAGACAGACAGACAGACAGACAGACAGACAGACAGACAGACAGACAGACAGACAGACAGACAGACAGACAGACAGACAGACAGACAGACAGACAGACAGACAGACAGAACAGAGTCAGTCAGTTAGTCAGACAGACAGTTTTCACACAGAACAGAGACAGTCAGTCAGTTAGTCAGACAGACAGTTACCACACACAGCCACGGGATGGCACTGCTGTGGAGGGAATTAAACCACAGCAACAGGAGAGACGGAGTGTGTTTGTGTGTTGTGTGCATATGTGTGTGTGTGTGTGTGTGTGTGTGTGTGTGTGTGTGTGTGTGTGTGTGTGTGTGTGTGTGTGTGTGTGTGTGTGCGTGTGTGTGTGTGTGTGTGTGTGTGTGTTGTAAAGACATTTCCCTCTCATATTAACTAGATCCCCTGGCTGAGAACGTTTTAAATAGATGCCAAAGGAGATAGATATAAAAACATGGCCACAGATGATGTTAATTATGATTAGGATTATAGAAGACGAGCTGTTCTACTCCAGACAGACAGAGGTAACGGACATCCCGATGTCAATCATTATGGGAAGTGTCTTGAAGTTGTTTATATTATTGTGATTTTCATATCTTGCCAAGTTATGCCGGGACAGTGCATAACAGTGGAGAGGAAAGATAATTGACAATGTGTATGGCTAAAAACAAACAATACCAATTTTTACAAGTAAAATGTAATTATTATTTTTTGCCCAATTGTTTCAACGTTTCTGGCGACCTTATGGCCTCTTTCTATGGGAAGAATCAACGGACTTTACCGGTAAACTTTTAGGTTTTTACGGATCTTTAACATCCTCTGAGTGTTCTGGCCTGCTGTTTCCTGGCTACAGATTCAGTAATAGGGTTAGTTTTGGGGGGATAACATGTTTGTGTGTGTGTGTGTGGTGTGTGTGTGTGTGTGTGTGTGTGTGTGTGTGTGTGTGTGTGTGTGTGTGTGTGTGTGTGTGTGTGTGTGTGTGTGTGTGTGTGTTTTTGGGAACTGATGTGATTCATCCGGCCCTGCCAACAATAGACCCAGCAGGTGTGATTCTAATTGCAGGTAATGATGTATGAACTGTGGACTGGAGGTTGGCGGTGGAGGCACCTCTGTCGCTCCCTGTCTGTCTGTCTGTCTGTCTGTCTGTCTGTCTTTCTGTCCAGGCGTCAGCAGGAGGAGATTAACACAGTGGCTCTTATTATGCCCTCACACCACCCTAGGAGTGTGTGTGTGTGTGTGTGTGTGTGTGTGTGTGTGTGTGTGTGTGTGTGTGTGTGTGTGTGTGTGTGTGTGTGTGTGTGTGTGTGTGTGTGTGTGTGTGTGTGTGTGTGAGAGAGAGAGAGAGAGAGGGAGTGTGTGCGTGTGTGTTCATTAGTGTGTATGTATGTGTGTGTGTGCGTTCTTTAGTGCGTGTGTGTGTGTTCTTTAGTGTGTATGTGTGTGTGTGCGTTCTTTAGTGTACGTGAGTGTGCGTGTTCTTTAGTGTGTGTGTGTGTGTGTGTGTGTGTGTGTGTGTGTGTGTGTGTGTGTGTGTGTGTGTGTGTGTGTGTGTGTGTGTGTGTGTGTGTGTGTGTGTGTTCTTTAGTGTGGATGTGTGTGTGTGTGCGTTCTTTAGTGCGTGTGTGTGTGTGTGTGTGTGTTCTTTAGTGTGTGTGTGTGTGTGTTTATGAGGATTTATAATGCACTTTGTGACAACTGCTCATGTAAAAAGGGTTTTATAAATACATTTGATTGATTGAAGAGGGGAGGTGAAGAGGCCCTCACACTTGTGGGTAACTATTATGGGATACTTACAGCTGATCCGGGCTCTCCAGCCTCTCCGTGGTTGCCTTGGAAACCTTGTGGGCCCTGGGACGGAAGAGAAGGAAGAGGAGAGGTTAGAGACGTCTATGAAGTTAAACAGATTATTTTAGATGGTCATCGGTCTTTTAATAATGTGTGTGATATTCACTTTGATTTCTTAGATGACAGAATGGAAATACTAAAGGTGGTAGAAAATATACAATATTATTTTTTGTAATACCTAGGTATTGACTTCAGCTAGACCTGATCTAAGATGGCCGTCACTAGTTTAGAATTACTAAAGCAATTCTGACTAGAAGTCTACACGAATACTCAAACATATCAAATCACCCCATGTCCTGATCTTATCTGAGTCTGATCCCACTCCCTTTGGGCCTAGGACAGCTAGTACAGAGTCTACAGCTAGTACAGCTAATACAACTAGTACAGCTAATACAGCTAGTACAGCTAGTACAGCTAATACAGCTAGTACAGCTAGTACAGCTAGTACAGCTAGTACAGCTAATACAGAGTCTACAGCTAGTACAGCTAGTACAGAGTCTACAGCTAGTACAGCTAGTACAGAGTCTATAGCTAGTACAGCTAGTACAGAGTATATAGCTAGTACAGCTGGTACAGAGTCTATAGCTAGTACAGCTAGTACAGAGTCTATATCTAGTACAGCTAGTACAGAGTCTATAGCTAGTACAGCTAGTACAGAGTCTATAGCTAGGACAGCTAGTACAGGGTCTATAGCTAGTACAGCTAGTACAGAGTCTATAGCTAGTACAGCTAGTACAGAGTCTATAGCTAGTACAGCTAGTACAGAGTCTATAGCTAGTACAGCTAGTACAGAGTCTATAGCTAGCACAGCTAATACAGCTAGTACAGCTAGTACAGAGTCTATAGCTAGTACAGCTAGTACAGAGTCTACAGCTAGTACAGCTAGTACAGAGTCTATAGCTAGTACAGCTAATACAGCTAGTACAGCTAGTACAGAGTCTACAGCTAGTACAGCTAGTACAGAGTCTACAGCTAGGACAGCTAGTACAGAGTCTATAGTTAGTACAGCTAGTACAGCTAGTACAGAGTCTATAGCTAGTACAGCTAATACAGCTAGTACAGCTAGTACAGGGTGTACAGTTAATACAGCTAGTACAGCTAATACAGCTAGTACAGGGTGTACAGTTAATACAGCTAGTACAGCTAATACAGCTAGTACAGGGTGAACAGTTTATACAGCTAGTACAGCTAATACAGCTAGTACAGGGTGTACAGTTTATACAGCTAGTACAGCTAATACAGCTAGTACAGGGTGTACAGTTAATACAGCTAGTACAGCTAGTACAAGGTGTACAGTTAATACAGCTAGTACAGCTAATACAGCTAGTACAGGGTGTACAGTTAATACAGCTAGTACAGCTAATACAGCTAGTACAGGGTGTACAGTTAATACAGCTAGTACAGCTAGTACAGGGTGTACAGCTAGTACAGCTAGTACAGGGTGTACAGTTAATACAGCTAGTACAGGGTGTACAGTTAATACAGCTAGTACAGCTAATACAGCTAGTACAGCTAGTACAGGGACTACAGCAAGTACAGCTAATACAGCTAGTACAGCTAGACAGCAGGTACAGGGTGTACAGTTAATACAGCTAGTACAGCTAATACAGCTAGTACGGGGACTACAGCTAGTACAGCTAGTACAGCTAGTACAGGGACTACAGCTAGTACAGTTTGTACAGCTAGTGCAGCTAATACAGGGACTACAACTAGTACAGAGAGTACAGCTAACACAGCTAATACAGCTAGTACAGGCTGTACAGCTAGTACAGCTAATATGGCTAGTACAGCTAGTACAGCTAACACAGCTAGTACATCTTATACAGGGACTACAGCTAGTACAGCTTATACAGCTAGTACAGCTAGTACAGCTAGTAGAGGGTCTACAGCTAATACAGCTAGTACAGCTAGTACAGCTAATACAGCTAGTACAGCTAGTACAGGGTCTACAGCTAATACAACTAGTACAGCTAATACAGCTAATACAGCTAGTACAGCTAATACAGCTAGTACAGGGTGTACAGCTAGTACAACTAATACAGCTAGTACCGCTAGTACAGCTAATATAGCTAGTGCAGCTAGTACAGGGTCTACATCTAGTATATGTATTACAGCTAGTACAGCTAATACAGCTAGTACAGGGTCTACAGCTAGTACCGCTAGTATAGCTAGTACAACTAATACAGCTAGTACAGCTAACACAGTTAGTACAGCTAGTACAACGTTCTAATACAGCTAGTACAGCTAGTACAGCTTACACAGCTACTACAGCTAGTACAGGGTCTACAGCTAGTACCGCTAGTATAGCTAATACTAGTAGTGCAGCTAGTACAGCTATTACAGCTAGTACAGCTAGTACAAAGTTCTAATACAGCTAGTACAGCTAGTACAACTAATACAGCTAGTACAGCTAGTACAGCTAGTACAGCTAATACAGCTAGTACAGCTAGTACAGGGTTCTAATACAGCTAGTATAGCTAGTACAACTATTACAGCTAGTACAGCTAGTACAGCTAACACAGCTAGTATAGCTAGTACAGGGTCTACAGCTAGTACAGCTAGTACAGCTAGTACAACTAATACAGCAAGTACAGCTAGGACAGCTAATACAGCTACTACAGCTATTACAGGGTCTACAGCTAGTACAGCTAGTACAGGGTTTACAGCTAATTCAGCTAGTACAGGGTCTACAGCTAGTACAGCTAATACAGCTAGTACCGCTAGTACAGCTAATCTACTAGCTGTACTAGCTGTACTAGCTGTAGACCCTGTACTAGCTATACTAGCTGTGTTAGCTGTACTAGCTGTACTAGCTGTAATAGTTGTACTAGCTATACTAGCTGTATTAGAACCCTGTACTAGCTGTACTAGCTGTATTAGCTGTACTAGCTGTACTAGCTGTACTAGCTGTATTAGTTGTACTAGCTATACTAGCTGTATTAGAACTTTGTACTAGCTGTACTAGCTGTAATAGCTGTACTAGCTGCACTACCAGTATTAGCTATACTAGCGGTACTAGCTGTAGACCCTGTACTAGCTGTAGTAGCTGTGTAAGCTGTACTAGCTGTACTAGCTGTATTAGAACGTTGTACTAGCTGTACTAACTGTGTTAGCTGTACTAGCTGTATTAGTTGTACTAGCTATACTAGCGGTACTAGCTGTAGACCCTGTACTAGCTGTACTAGCTGTGTTAGCTGTACTAGCTGTATTAGCTGTACTAGCTGTAATACATATACTAGATGTAGACCCTGTACTAGCTGCACTAGCTGTA
>NC_052308.1:1993293-2028293 GCF_016432855.1 Salvelinus namaycush
TTTCCCATTCCACAAAGCCAGGGAAAGGTGCGTGGATAGATAAGGGAAAGGTGTCTTGTGAGCCTAATTGCTTATATTCAAATTGCACTTTCGATTGCAAAGCTGTGAATGCCACAAGTTATAACCAATTTACAACTATCGTAGATCAATGGAATTCCAATGATGTGCGTAAAAGTGATGGACTTGATCTTGAGTTGCTGACTGTTTTCATATTGTTGATCCAAGTGCAGTAAGGTCATTTGATATAGCCAATGAAGGATGTGCTGTTGAAGATTCTCGGAAATTCTACTATATGCCATACAGATCGGAGTACTCTAGGAAGGTATAGGATTCCGCAGCTCTCCGCAAGCTATCCCAGCTACCCGGCTGTCCTCCACCCGCCCTCCTCTCACAAGTTGCGCTGCCGCTGGGCTGAACACCTGTGGGTACTTTTGCAAACATTCCGAGAGCGCTTTGACAGAGCTCAACTTCGTTCATTTTGAGACAGACTGTGGGGACCAAAACAAACGACGAGACCAAGCAAAGGTGGTCAGCCTCAAAGGCCTTTGTGTGAAAAGAGTTAACATTCCATTCCTGTCAGAGGCAATTCCAGGCGTGTTGGAGTCGGAACGGTGGAACGGTGGAACATAACGAAAATCTATTTATGTGCCGAAACCTGGGAATTATTATATGAATATCTTAATAACCCGCCTTACCATATCATAACCCGCCACACATGACCCTAATATTCTGATATCCTGATTATATGCCACTTAAATCCCTCCCTATACCCATTGGACACATTTTAAGAAGCGATATTGAAACTTGGCGTGACAATCAATCATTTAAATTGAACAAAATGAATAGATTATTTTAAATATTGTATCCTATTTACGGGGAAAGTTTAGGAGACTAGGATAGGTAGCCGTTATAGAGACACTGGTGGACGGAAGCCAGGAATAAAGTTCAATCCATATGATTTGAGTGCTTCCATCTGGTTCCTAGATTTACCCAGCCCCAGGCACCGACAGTCAGAGGAGAGGGAGACATAAATATAATCTGGTATGAGGACTACTGGAAAAAAATATTATAAAAGAGACAGGGGGGTTATTATTGTAAATCTACTAAGGCACATTATTTTATGCATAAGAGCTCAGTGGAGACATAGTAAGGATCCACAATAAATAGTAGAGTAGCAAAGACAATGAGAGAGGCTAGGGTGGGGGGGTTTAAAATACAGAAACATTGCAGAGAAAAAAGGAAAATGTGCTGGCCTCCCAAATAAAACACATGAAATTGCAGACAGTCTCAGGTTACCCTTTCGGAGTGGGCTGGGGCCCCTGGAATATAATGCAAGTCGTTCTTCTCCTGAGAGAGAGAGAAATATTTCTGACTGGGATGTGCTAAGAAGTCCTAAAGTGGCCAAAGTGGCTAGAGGCCGCAAGACTAGCAGGCTCAAAGGGGAGCAGTAGCTCCAAGTACCTGGCTGGCATCAAGTCACTGCAAGATGGAGCAGGTCAATCCACTACCTTTACCTCTCTGACTATGCCATGGAAGGATAGGCCTATGTGGAGAGGGCCGAGCTGAGTGAGAAGGTATTCAATCTGTGTGTCCAAAAATGGCACCCTATTCCCTATTTAGTGAACTGCTTTTGACCAGGGCCCATACACTCTTAGAGAAAAAAGTGCTATTTAGCTGTCCCCGTAGGAGAACCCTTTGAAGAACCCTTTGGTTGCAGGTAGAACCGTTTTTGGGTTCCATGTAGAACCCTCTGTAGAAAGAGGGTTCTACATGGAACACAAAAGGCTTATACCTTTTCTCCAACAAGGGCTCTCCTGTGGGCACAATCAAAGAACCCTTTAGGAACCCTTTTTCTAAGGGTGTAGGGAATAGGGAGCCTTAAATAGGGAATAGGGAGCCATTTGAGACATATTCTATATCGCCGTGCCATGGAAGGCTTGTGGCTAGAGGTTGAAGCTGAGGGAAAAAAAGGGATTCGATACTCCGCCGGCAAGTTCCAACAAATTCAGCTGGGAACCACAGTTAACTCCAACATCCGTCTCTCCCACACACCTGCCTTCACTTTAATATGTTCCATCCTCCATTTTGTTTCTAGAGGAAAGAGTTGGCCGTAGCCAACTCAGGAAGACTGCAGCACAGATTAGGCCTATCCTTGTGTTTGCAATAAAGAACCAGAATCCCACTTTCTGACCACCACTTGTCCTATTCATCAGATAAGATAGAATAGAACAGAAACAGAATCCAACAGAATCCAACAGAAAATATTTTTCTACAGAAATAGCTAACGTTGCTTAGTCAGTGCTTCAATAGGTCTTACATTGGCGCCCAAGTGACTATGGAGATATGTTCATTTAAACCAAGTGACTGAGGAGATATGTTAATTTAACCCAAGTGACTGATGGGATATGTTAATTGACCCCATCTGACTGAATAGATATGTTAATTCACCCCACCTGACTGAGGAGATATGTTAATTTAACCCAAGTGACTGAGGAGATATGTTAATTCAACCCAAGTGACTGAGGAGATATGTTAATTCACCCCACCTGACTGAGGAGATATGTTAATTTAACCCAAGTGACTGAGGAGATATGTTAATTCAACCCAAGTGACTGAGGAGATATGTTAATTCACCCCACCAAGTATAGTCCCAAAGGTTTCTGTATAAAAGCTGTCCATTTTCCATTCTATGACGTTTCATGGCTTCCAGATGGGGTTTAAAAGGACCCTATGTTTGTACAAGGCAGTAGCTGTGTCCCTTTAAGAAAGGACCTCATTCATGACCTACAGAGGTTTGTTGGTTACCTAGACGTGACCAGGCCCCAGGCCTCTAAATGTAGCTACTGTACTTACTCTGACTTCCTTCCACGTTCCTCTCCTTCCACGTTCCTCTCCTTCCACGTTGTTCCTCTCCTTCCACGTTGTTCCTCTCCTTCCACGTTGTTCCTCTCCTTCCACGTTGTTCCTCTCCTTCCACGTTCCTCTCCTTCCACGTTCCTCTCCTTCCACGTTGTTCCGCTCCTTCCACGTTGTTCCTTTCCTTCCACGTTCCTCTCCTTCCACGTCGTTCCTCTCCTTCCACGTTGTTCCTCTCCTTCCACGTTCCTCTCCTTCCACGTTGTTCCTCTCCTTCCACGTTGTTCCTCTCCTTCCACGTTGTTCCTCTCCTTCCACGTTGTTCCTCTCCTTCCACGTTGTTCCTCTCCTTCCACGTTCCTCTCCTTCCACTTTGTTCCTCTCCTTCCACGTTCCTCTCCTTCCACGTTCCACTTGACGCCTAATGGAATGGCCTGATTGATCTCGAGCTGCCAACGTTAACTTCCGGCGCTTTTCAGCTGCGAGGTTCGATGGTTCCAGTCACGGCGTTGAGTTAATGGTGCAGTTTGATAGAATGATAACTTCTGGTTTGAGATATTGATCCCTTGGATTGCCAGATTATATATATTTTTTTTTTGTTAAATGCTCAAACACCTTGTTTGAACACTGCGTGTAGCCTAGTCTATGTGAAAATGGTGTCACTCGCTGCTTCAGGTGAGAAAGTAATTCCTGCCTATGGCAAAAGACAACAAACCCAGCTTTTAGACAAGGGAATGAGACATGTGCAGTAGGCCTGTGTTTGGGCATCTGAGTCTATGTAGGCTACCGTTTGTTATATTTGCCTTAAATGGCTCCTCTATTTTGAAGGGAGAAGTTCAGGCTTGCGACATGGTCCACTGATCCAAAATGATGGAGACACATCTCAGGATGCTCTGGAAGAGAAAAAAAATCCAAACAGACTGTTTTGTGAGATGGTGCTGACGCCTAGTGGTTGATTATGGACCTGCAGGTGATTGGTGCTGGTCTCACAGTGTATCTGTGTGCCTCTAAATCAGCTGATGTGTTGACAGGTCATACAGTTTACCTGGAACATGGTGGTTCTATAAACAAACAAAGGTTTCAATAGTTTTGGATATTTGGGTTGTCTTTGTTGTGGTTCTGCCTCAGTCTGGTATTTCAAAATTATTATTTTTTATGTGGACTTTTGTTGTTTACAGCTAAATGTATTGTAGCCTATTGTCTAATGACTAGCCACTAACTGACGTTTTATCCCTAGGTAATTGATTGATTAATTGATTAATGATGCATTATTGTCTCTCTTCCCTCCCACCACACACACCTGCTCTGGCCTCTTGTGTTGTGGTGTGCTGCACACCTGTCTGGTCACACACTCACAACCACACACACACACACACACACACACACACACACACACACAACCACACCCACACACACAAACACACACACACACACACACACACACAACCACACCCACACACACAAACACACAAACACACACACACTCACTCACAGAGGACCTAGGCAGCTGTATGCAGGACGGACAGAGCTATAGTGACAAGGACGTATGGAAACCAGAGCCGTGTCGTATTTGTGTGTGCGACACGGGAACTGTCCTGTGTGACGAAATAATCTGCGAGGAGATAAAGACTGCCCCAAACCGAGAATCCCATTCGGAGAGTGTTGCCCCATCTGCGTGCGGGACGGGGAAGCTCCCCCAAGTGGTCGTAATTTATTTATTTATCACACATAAATAAATTACTGTCTGTCTGTGGAATTCATAATGTTACTTTTGGGAGAAAAACAGCATAAGGAATAAGCCATATCATCAGAAGATGGCTATTGCCTTAGGCTTATACCATTACCGATACCTGTGGCTTTGGCCCTATATATTACTGGCCCTATATAATGCTGGCCCTATATAATGCTGGCCCTATATAATGCTGGCCCTATATAATGCTGGCCCTATATAATTCTGGCCCTATATAATGCTGGCCCTATATAATGTTGGCCCTATATAATGCTGGCCCTATATAATACTGGCTCTATATAATGCTGGCCCTATATAATACTGGCCCTAAATAATGTTGGCCCTATATAATGCTGGCCCTATATAATGTTGGCCCTATATAATGCTGGCCCTATATAATGCTGGCCCTATATAATTCTGGCCCTATATAATGCTGGCCCTATATAATGTTGGCCCTATATAATGCTGGCCCTATATAATACTGGCTCTATATAATGCTGGCCCTATATAATACTGGCCCTAAATAATACTGGCCCTATATTATGTTGTCCCTATAGAATTCTGGCTCTATATAATGCTGGCCCTATATAATGCTGGCCCTATATAATGATGGCCCTATATAATGCTGGCCCTATATTATGTTGGCCCTATATAATGCTGGCCCTATATAATGCTGGCCCTATATTATGTTGGCCCTATATAATGCTGGCCCTATATAATGATGGCCCTATATAATGCTGGCCCTATATAATGCTGGCCCTATATTATGTTGGCCCTATATAATGCTGGCCCTATATAATGCTGGCCCTATATAATGCTGGCCCTATATTATGTTGGCCCTATATAATGCTGGCCTATATAATGCTGGCCCTATATATGATGGCCCTATATAATGCTGGCCCTATATAATGCTGGCCCTATATTATGTTGGCCCTATATAATGCTGGCCCTATATAATGCTGGCCCTATATAATGCTGGCCCTATATAATACTGGCCCTATATTATGTTGGCCCTATATAATGCTGGCCCTATATAATGATGGCCCTATATAATGCTGGCCCTATATTATGTTGGCCCTATATAATGCTGGCCCTATATAATGCTGGCCCTATATAATGATGGCCCTATATAATGCTGGCCCTATATAATGCTGGCCCTATATTATGTTGGCCCTATATAATGCTGGCCCTATATAATGTTGGTGTATGCTGTTCTTTTCCCAAAAAACAAATAATGAAGAACAAATAACAACAAACAACAGAATGACACTTCTGTTTAATGTATTTCAAAGAAATGCTGCTTCACCGTTATTTTTCCATAGTTGGTTCAGCTCACCTTGGGCCCATCTTGCTTGGATATTGCTCCAGCCAGTCAGCCAGACATCCAGCCAGCCAGCAGCCAGCCAGCCAGCCAGTCAACCAGTCAGCCAGCCAGCCATCCAGCCAGTCAGCCAGCCAGCCAGCCAGCCAGCCAGCCAGCCAGCACCAGTTTGATGATCACATGTGGGAGTCATTACCTCACTTTAACAGACATGGCCGAGCATACTGACTACCGCTGCAGACTCTCTCTCTCTCTCTTTTGCTCTGCAGAATACAGCAAATGTGATTTGGAAGAGAATAGAGAAAGAGGAGAGACAGCAAAGGAGAAAATAGAGGACAATACAGAAAAAGAGAGAGAATAGAGAGAACAGAGAAAAAGAGAGAGAATAGAGAGAATAGAGAGATAATAGAGAGAATAGAGAGAGAGAATAGAGAGAGAGAATAGAGAGAGAGAATAGAGAAAAAGAGAGAGAATAGAGAAAAAGAGAGAGAATAGAGAGAATATAGAAAAAGAGAGAGAATAGAGAAAAAGAGAGAGAATAGAGAGAGAGAATAGAGAGAGGGAGAGAGAGAGAATAGAGAGAGAGAGAGAGAGAGAGAGAGAGAATAGAGAGAGAGAATAGAGAGAGGGAGAGAGAGATAATAGAGAGAGAGAATAGAGACAGATAGAGAGGGAGGGAGAATAGAGAGAATAGAGAGAGGGAGAGAGAGAGAGAGAGAGAGATAATAGAGAGAGATAATAGAGAGAGAATAGAGAGAGGGAGAGAGAGAGAGAGAATAGAGAGAGGGAGAGAGAGAGAGAGAGAGAGAATAGAGATAGAATAGAGAGAGGGAGAGAGAGATAATAGAGAGAGAGAATAGAGAGAGGGAGAGAGAGAGAATAGAGAGAGATAATAGAGAGAGGGAGAGAGAGAGAATGGAGAGAAGGAGAGAGAGAGAATAGAGAGAGAGAGAGAGAGAGGGAGAGAGAGAGAGAGAGAGAGAGAGAGAGAGAGAGAGAGAGAGAGAGAGAGAGAGAGAGAGAGAGAGAGAGAGAGAGAGAGAGAATAGAGAGAGGGAGAGAGGTTCTATGGAAGGTGGAGAGGTATTAGAGCAGTGATACAGTATTACACTGTGTTAAAACAATAGCATTAATTCTGCTGTGTCCCGAGACTCGGTCAGGGTTCACATCCTGGGTTAATATCCTAACAATGAGGGGCCTGTTGTGAGATAGAACTCCTATGTTGCCAAAGCCATATGGGATTTGTCAACTCAGCTCTTTTGATCTGAACTGAGCAATCAAAAGTTTGTCATCGAATACGTTCGAAGAGTATCTTTGAAAGCAGAAGTGTCGTTTGTATTTTCTACACATGTTTTATACAGGACATGACCTATACTGCTTTGATTCCGTTTTACTTGATACAATATGACATTCAGTGCTTTAAGTCATTACACTAATTAACAAACTAGACGGCAAATAAGTTATCTATTACCTTTCCGACAGTACTGTATTTGAGTACTGTATTTGAATACTTTACTTTGAGTACTGTATTTGAGTACTGTATTTGAGTACTGTATTTGAGTACTGTATTTGAGTACTTTACTTTGAGTACTGTATTTGACTACTGTATTTGACTACTGTATTTGAGTACTCTACTTTGAGTACTGTATTTGAGTACTGTATTTGAGTACTGTATTTGAGTACTGTATTTGAATACTTTACTTTGAGCACTGTATTTGAGTACTGTATTTGAGTACTGTATTTGAGTACTTTACTTTGAGTACTGTATTTGAGTACTGTATTTGAGTACTGTATTTGAGTACTCTACTTTGAGTACTGTATTTGAGTACTCTACTTTGAGTACTGTATTTGAGTACTGTATTTGAATACTTTACTTTGAGTACTCTATTTGAGTACTGTATTCGAGTACTTTACTTTGAGTACTGTATTTGAGTACTGTATTTGAGTACTTTACTTTGAGTACTGTATTTGAGTACCGTATTTGAGTACTGTATCTCCTGCTCTGTATGACCCCTCTCCCCTGCATTACTTCTGTCCCCTCCTGAGATGGTGCTACAACCAACACTTTGTCCAAATCCTCATGGGTTCTTTGGTTTTTGGGGGGTATCTACACTATGATTTTGGGTGGTGGTCTGCAAATGCTTTTCCATTCTGGTGCTTTAGGCTGTGTCTCAAATGACACCCTCTTCTCTATATAGTGCACTACTTTTGACCAGAGCCATAAGGGCCCAGTAGTGCACTATATAGGGAATAGGGTGCCATTTTGGGATGCATTCTTAGAATACAGTAATTGAGGTTATTAGGTCTGTCTGGCTAGCAGTGAGGGATGACAGACCCAGTAGGTTATTTCACCACCATTATTTTAATATCCATCCATCTCTCTCTCTCTCTCTCTCCTCTCTCTCTCTCTCTCTCTCTGTCTCTCTGTCTCTCTCTCTCTCTCTCTCTCTCTCTCTGTCTTCTTCTCTCTCTCTCTGTCTCTCTCTCTCTCTCTCTCTCTCTCTGTCTCTCTCTCTCTCTCTCTCTCTTCTCTCTTCTCTCTCTCTCTCTCTCTCTCTGTCTCTCTCTCTCTCTCTGTCGCTCTCTCTCTCTCTCTCTCACTCTCTCTCTCTTCTCTCTCTCTCTCTCTGTCACCTGTTCTCTCTCTCTCTCCTCTCTCCTCTCTTCTCTCTCTCTCTCGCTCTCTCTCTCTCCTCTGTCTCTGTCTCTGTCTCTCTCTGTCTCTCTCTCTCTCTCTCTCTGCTCTCTCTCTCTCCTTCTCTTCTCTCTCTCTCTCTCTCTCTCTCGTCTCTCTCTCTCTCTCTTCTCTCTCTCTCTTTGTCTCTCTCTCTCTCTCTCTCTCTCTCTCTCTCTCTCTCTCTCTCTGTCTCTGTTCTGTCTCTCCTGTCTCTCTCTCTCTCTCTCGTCTCTCTGCTCTCTCTCTCCCTCTCTGTCTCTCTCTCTCTCTCTCTCTCTCTCTCTCTCTCTCTCTCTCTCTCTCTCCTTTTATCGCTCTCTTCCTTCGTACCAACAGGGTCCCCCGGAGCTAAGGTGAGACAATGTTGGGTTGGGTGTGTATGTGTCTCTGTGTTTCTGTCTGTGTTTGTGTGTGTCTGTGTGTTTGTGTATCTGTGTGTTTGTGTGTTTGTGTGTTTGTGTGTCTGTGTGTCTGTTTTTGCTGTCTGTCTGTCTGTCTGTCTGTCTGTCTGTCTGTCTGTCTGTCTGTCTGTCTGTCTGTCTGTCTGTCTGTCTGTCTGTCTGTCTGTCTGTGAGGGCTTCAATTAGCTGTGAACCTGGACTAATACCAAAGCTAAACTCTGTGTTTTGACAGATTGAGGTGATTCTTTGATGTGAGCAGCAGTCAGACAGTTAATAACAATGTCTTATCCAGCCTCATACAGCACATACCACATCTATGTCTCTAATGAGAAGGTCTTAGCCTGGAATCTACACTGAAGTTTGCTCTGTTTCACTATGGTTGCCAGAGTTACGTCACAGCGCAGTGATAAGTGATATTGTTAAAAGGATCTTCAGTTTGGAGTGAAGCAAGTAGGTCTAGTTAAAAGGATCTTCAGTTTGGAGTGAAGCAAGTAGGTCTAGTTAAAAGGATCTTCAGTTTGGAGTGAAGCAAGTAGGTCTAGTTAAAATGATCTTCAGTTTGGAGTGAAGCAAGTAGGTCTAGTTAAAAGGATCTTCAGTTTGGAGTGAAGCAAGTAGGTCTAGTTAAAAGGATCTTCAGTTTGGAGTGAAGCAAGTAGGTCTAGTTAAAAGGATCTTCAGTTTGGAGTGAAGCAAGTAGGTCTAGTTAAAAGGATCTTCAGTTTGGAGTGAAGCAAGTAGGTCTAGGAATCATTTTGTAATGTTACGTCTCACTTTGTTGTTGGTGTCGTTTCTCTGTTTGTCTTCCGGAGGATCGACTTGCCTGCCGTTCATATCATTGTTTCTTTATAGACGGGGTAGACAGTTATAGAAATCAAATCAGGGTGAATGCAGGTCATCTCTCTATTCTATTCTCTATTCCTAAAGAATCACTCATGTTGTTGCTTCCTGTCTTTCTTTCCCAACAGGGTCAGAAAGGGGAACCAGGAGATATCACAGATGTGAGTAAACGCTAACGGTCCACATTACACCTCTATCTGGATAACGGTCTTCATATCTTTGCCACCTCTGGCTGGTCTACAGTAGTGTTTCTGTCCCTTGTTGCATTTCCAGGCAGAGGGGCTTGCCTCACCTATAACATGGTCGAGGAAACACTAGGCCTACATTTGATTATCACTATTTTGAATCAAACACAGAGCATTTTTGTGTGTCTTTTGTAGAGGCACAATGAGCAACAGAACATGGTGACACGGTGATGGGTATTGCTGTGTTAAGTATCGTTTGTAAAGGCACTAACATTGAACTTAAGGCCACTTATTAAGGCACTATGACAGTGTAGTATTAACTACTGGTGGTTGCATCATTCTCCCTGCTGTGAAGCGGATTGTCCTGGTAATGACACGGGAACAGAGGTCGTGGAAGGCTGTTAAGGTCGTTCATTACCATGACAACAATACACTTGATTTGTTCAGCACCTTTCACGCAGCTCAAAATGCTTTAACAAATTAGCACATAAAAGGGTGACAAGATGATAACATTAGCCAGACCTGAATAGGGTTAGCCCAGTTTGTTAGTTGTGGGTAGACCAAGCCCACTTTTCAATCCATTGGGCCAGGTTAGGTTTGGCCTACATTTGAGTCATATTTCCTGGTCAGGTCTGGTTAGGATTACTACACATTTAACCCATATTTCAGTTAATTTTGCCTGGCTTTATTTCATTTTATTAGAGCTGGCTTGGGTTAGGGTTAGTCCACTCAGAAGGCAGACAGCCAAACACAACGACACCTTCATTCCCTCTCAGCAGTAGTATCAGATCCCTACTGTATAAAGCTGCAGACAGAGAAAGAGAGAAAGAGAGAGAGAGAGAGACATAGAGAGCGGAGGGAGAGAGAGAGGGCGGGGGAGAGAGAGAGGGAGAGTGAGAGAGAGAGAGACATAGAGAGCGGAGGGAGAGAGAAAGAGAGAGAGAGAGAGAGAGAGAGAGAGAGAGAGAGAGAGAGAGAGAGAGGAGGGAGAGAGAGAGAGAGAGAGAAAGTGAGGAGGGAGCTGAGTTGATCCCCACTGTCTGCTACGCACATGTAAATACTTTATTCTACTCTACCCTCCTCTCTCTCTCTTTATCTATCTCTCTCCCTTTCTTTCTCTACTTCTCTCTCTTTATCTATCTCTCTCCCTTTCTTTCTCTACTCCTCTCTCTCTCTTTATCTATCTCTCTCCCTTTCTTTCTCTACTTCCTCTCTCTTTATCTAATCCTCTTCCCTTCTTTCTACTTTCTCTCTCTCTATCTCTATCTCTCTCCTTTCTTTCTCTACTTCTCTCTTTCTTTATCTATCTCTCTCCCTTCTTTCTCTACTTCTCTCTCTCTCTTTATCTATCTCTCTCCCTTTCTTTCTCTACTTTCTCTTTCTTTATCTATCTCTCCCTTCTTTCTCTACTCTCTCTCTCTTTATCTATCTCTCTCCCTTTCTTTCTCTACTTCTCTCTCTTTATCTATCTCTCTCCCTTTCTTTCTCTACTTCTCTCTCTCTCTTTATCTATCTCTCTCCCTTTCTTTCTCTACTTCTCTCTCTCTTTATCTATCTCTCTCCCTTCTTTCTCTACTTCTCTCTCTCTTTATCTATCTCTCTCCCTTTCTTTCTCTACTTCTCTCTCTCTCTTTATCTATCTCTCTCCCTTTCTTTCTCTACTTCTCTCTTTCTTTATCTATCTCTCTCCCTTCTTTCTCTACTTCTCTCTCTCTCTTTATCTATCTCTCTCCCTTTCTTTCTCTACTTCTCTCTCTCTCTTTATCTATTCTCTCCCTCTTTCTTCTCATTTCTCTCTCTCTCTTTATCTATCTCTCTCCCTTTCTTTCTCTATTTCTCTCTCTCTCTTTATCTATCTCTCTCCCTTTCTTTCTCTACTTCTCTCTCTCTCTTTATCTATCTCTCTCCCTTTCTTTCTCTACTTCTCTCTCTCTCTTTATCTATCTCTCTCCCTTTCTTTCTCTACTTCTCTCTCTCTCTTTATCTATCTCTCTCCCTTCTTTCTCTACTTCTCTCTTTCATTCTCATCCAGGAAATAACAGGACATTGTTTGCTGTCGTTTATTATGCCTGCCCTTGAAATGTATGTGATTAGCAACGGTATACTATTAGGGGAAATAAACTTTTTGACAGCTATCCTTAAACTCGTTAACAATATTAAAAATATTGTTTTCAGCACATCGAGGGGATAGAAAGTTCAGATTTATATTTCACGTGTCCAATTCAAAAGAATATGAGAAAATTAACATCATTTTTTGGGGGGGGGGCTTCCTGTGTCTGGTTTTAAAGTCATTATAAGTGCTAGGTGGACCTTCTAACGTCAATCACACACACACTGTATAAAGACTTTCTTTTTTCTATTGTGTTATTGACTGTACACTTGTTTATCCCATGTGTAACTCTGTGTTGTTGTTTGTGTCACACTGCTTTGCTTTATCTTGGCCAGGTCGCAGTTGTAAATGAGAACTTGTTCTCAACTGGCCTACCTGGTTATATAAAGATTAAATAAAAAAAACCTGGATTGAACGTAGAAAAAAACCTCACGACTGACTACAATGTGACTAGTTCTTCTTCTGTTTCCTCTTTCTCAGGTCGTAGGACCAAGAGGACCTGGAGGCCCTTTGGTATGGAAACCATTTGAACATGTCCCCGCCGTTTTTTATCATCTTTAATAGCGTCCTGTATTATGTGTGTGCAGTGCGTTCAAAATGGCATTATATTCCGCTATATACTGCACTACTTTTGAGGTCTTGGTCAAAAGTAGTGCACTATATGGGGAATAGGGTGGTACTTTGGACGTACATCTAGTGTTCAGATGTACCTGAATACTCACTAGTCTCTCCTCCCTCCTCAGGGCCCCCCAGGAGAACAGGGACCACGTGGAGACAGAGGAGACAAAGGCGATAAGGTGAGTTTTATAGCGGAACACATTTTCCATTCCATTCTCTCTCTCTCTCTCTCTCTCTCTCTCTCCCTTTCTCTCTCTCTCTCTGTCTCTGTCTCTCTGTCTCTCTCTCTGTCTCTGTCTCTCTTTCTCTCTCTCTCCCTTTCTCTCTCTCTCTCTCTGTCTCTGTCTCTCTGTCTCTCTCTCTCCCTTCTCTCTCTCTGTCTCTCTCTGTTCTCTCCTCTTCTCTCTCCTCTCTCTCTCTCTCTGTCTCTCTTCTCTCTCTATCCTCTCTCTCTCTCTCTCCCTTTCTCTCTCTCTCTGTCTCTGTCTCTCTCTCTCTCCATCTCTCTCTCCCTTTCTCTCTCTCTCTGTCTCTCTATCTCTCTCTCTCTTTCTCTCTCTCTCTGTCTCTCTCTCTCTCTCTTTCTCTAAGACTGTGAAAAATGCATCACTCTTAGTTTTTCCTATTGGTCTGGATAGATATATAGAGAGAATTCTCTGGTTTGGAGGAGCTGCTAGTCTCATTTGCTTGATTTGGGGAGCAGAGCAGAGAGCAGCTCAATGCTGCCATGGGTACTTTCCATTATGCTGTGTATGTGGTCTGGCTTAGGCTTTGATTCAAAGGTTGTTTAGCAGATGTGTGAGAAGAAGAAGAGGCCGGTGTGCGTGTGTGTGTGTGTGTGTGTGTGTGTGTGTGTGTGTGTGTGTGTGTGTGTGTGTGTGTGTGTGTGTGTGTGTGTGTGTGTGTGTGTGTGTGTGTGGTGTGTGTGTGTGTGTGTGTGTTGTGTTTGTGTGTTTGGGTGTGTGTGGGTGTGGTGTGGTGTGTGTTGCGTGGTGGTGTGTGTGTGTGTGTGGTTGTGTGTTTGTGTGTGTGGTGGGTGTGTGTGTGTGTGTGTGGTGTGTGTGTGTGTGTGTGTGTGTGTGTGTGTGTGTGTGTGTATGAGAAACTGTGAAGCCGTAATGTAAATCAATGGCTGTCAGGAAACCGACAGTTCAACCCACAGCCAATCACGGTATAGTAAATCAGTGTTGTTAGCCTAGAGAGATGCTGTGATGATTGTAATCTGTGTTAAACACCAGTCAACATCACGGCCTCAGCCGCAGTCATAGCTCCAGGCCAGGCTTCGGTGCTGTTTAAGTCTCTGTTTGTGCATAATTGTCTTGGCGGTAGATGGTTATGAATCTATTTTCTTCAGGTTGACTGGATGAATGGGTTTCTGATGAGAGATGTTCTGATCATGAGCGGTTAGAGGTTGACTGGGTGAATGGGTTTCTGATGAGAGATGTTCTGATCATGAGCGGTTAGAGGTTGACTGGGTGAATGGGTTTCTGATGAGAGATGTTCTGATCATGAGCGGTTAGAGGTTGACTGGGTGAATGGGTTTCTGATGAGAGATGTTCTGATCATGAGCGGTTAGAGGTTGTCTTCAAGAAGCTAATGTTCTTTTATATGATTCGAAAAAAGAAAAAAATGTTCTGGTTGGCAAGACCTTGGGTATGTAGGTAACCTAGTGGTTAAGGGACGGCAGGGTAACCTAGTGGTTAAGGGACGGCAGGGTAACCTAGTGGTTAAGAGGTGGCAGGGTAACCTAGTGGTTAAGGGGCGGCAGGGTAGACTAGTGGTTAAGAGGCGGCAGGGTAGACTAGTGGTTAAGGGACGGCAGGGTAACCTAGTGGTTAAGAGGTGGCAGGGTAACCTAGTGGTTAAGGGGCGGCAGGGTAACCTAGTGGTTAAGAGGTGGCAGGGTAACCTAGTGGTTAAGAGGTGGCAGGGTATAGCCTAGTGTTAAGGGGTGCAGGGTAACTAGTGGTTAAGGGACGGCAGGGTAACCTAGTGGTTAAGGGGCGGCAGGGTAGGCTAGTGGTTAAGGGGTGGCAGGGTAGGCTAGTGGTTAAGAGGTGGCAGGGTAACCTAGTGGTTAAGAGGCGGCAGGGTAACCTAGTGGTTAAGGGGTGGCAGGATAACCTAGTGGTTAAGAGGCAGCAGGGTAACCTAGTGGTTAAGGGGTGGCAGGGTAACCTAGTGGTTAAGAGGCAGCAGGGTAACCTAGTGGTTAAGGGGTGGCAGGGTAACCTAGTGGTTAAGAGGCGGCAGGGTAACCTAGTGGTTAAGAGGCAGCAGGGTAACCTAGTGGTTAAGGGGTGGCAGGGTAACCTAGTGGTTAAGAGGCAGCAGGGTAACCTAGTGGTTAAGAGGCGGCAGGGTAACCTAGTGGTTAAGGGGTGGCAGGGTAACCTAGTGGTTAAGAGGCAGCAGGGTAAATAGTGTTAAAGGCGGCAGGGTAGCCTAGTGGTTAAGGGGCGGCAGGGTAACCTAGTGGTTAAGAGGTGGCAGGGTAACCTAGTGGTTAAGGGGCGGCAGGGTAACCTAGGGGTTAAGAGGCGGCAGGGTAGCCTAGTGGTTAAGAGGTGGCAGGGTAGCCTAGTGGTTAAGAGGCGGCAGGGTAACCTAGTGGTTAAGAGGCGGCAGGGTAACCTAGTGGTTAAGGGGCGGCCGGGAGTGGCTAAGTGGTTAAGAGGTGGCAGGGTAGCTAGGGTGTTAAGAGGTGGCAGGGTACCTAGTGGTTAAGAAGGTGCGGGAACCTAGTGGTTAAGGGGCGGCAGGGTAGGCTAGTGGTTAAGGGGCGGCAGGGTAACCTAGTGGTTAAGAGGTGGCAGGGTAGCCTAGTGGTTAAGGGGCGGCAGAGTAACCTAGTGGTTAAGGGGTGGCAGGGTAGCCAAGTGGTTAAGGGGTGGCAGGGTAGGCTAGTGGTTAAGAGGTGGCAGGGTAACCTAGTGGTTAAGGGGCGGCAGGGTAGGCTAGTGGTTAAGAGGTGGCAGGGTAACCTAGTGGTTAAGAGGTGGCAGGGTAACCTAGTGGTTAAGGGGCGGCAGGGTAACCTAGTGGTTAAGAGGTGGCAGGGTAACCTAGTGGTTAAGAGGCGGCAGGGTAACCTAGTGGTTAAGGGGCGGCAGGGTAGGCTAGTGGTTAAGGGGTGGCAGGGTAGCCTAGTGGTTAAGGGGTGGCAGGGTAGGCTAGTGGTTAAGAGGTGGCAGGGTAACCTAGTGGTTAAGGGGCGGCAGGGTAGGCTAGCGGTTAAGAGGTGGCAGGGTAACCTAGTGGTTAAGAGGTGGCAGGGTAACCTAGTGGTTAAGGGGCGGCAGGGTAACCTAGTGGTTAAGGGGCGGCAGGGAACCCAGTGGTTAAGGGAGGCAGGGTAGCCTAGTGGTTAAGAGGTGGCAGGGTGTAGCCTAGTGGTTAAGGGCGGCAGAGCAGAGTAACCTAGTGGTTAAGGGTGGCAGGGTAGCCAAGGGGTTTAGGGGTGGCAGGGTAGGCTAGTGGTTAAGAGGTGCAGGGTACCAGTGGTTAAGGGGCGGCAGGGTAGGCTAGTGGTTAGAGGTGGCAGGGTAACCTAGTGGTTAAGAGGTGGCAGGGTAACCTAGTGGTTAAGGGGCGGCAGGGTAACCTAGTGGTTAAGGGGTGCAGGGTAACCTAGTGGTTAAGAGGCGGCAGGGTAACCTAGTGGTTAAGGGGCGGCAGGGTAGGCTAGTGGTTAAGGGGTGGCAGGGTAGCCTAGTGGTTAAGGGGTGAAAGGGTAGGCTAGTGGTTAAGAGGTGGCAGGGTAACCTAGGGTTAAGGGCGGCAGGGTAGGCTAGTGGTTAAGAGGTGGCGGGTAACCTAGGGTTAAGAGGTGGCAGGGTAACCTAGTGGTTAAGGGGCGGCAGGGTAACTAGTGGGGAACGGCGGCAGGGGTAACCTAGTGGTTAAGGGGCGGCAGGGTAGCCTAGTGGTTAAGAGGTGGCAGGGTAGACTAGTGGTTAAGGGGCGGCAGGGTAACCTAGTGGTTAAGGGGCGGCAGGGTAACCTAGTGTTTAAGAGGCGGCAGGGTAGCCTAGTGGCTAAGGGGTGGCAGGGTAGCCTAGTGGTTAAGGGGCGGCAGGGTAACCTAGTGGTTAAGGGGCGGCAGGGTAACCTAGTGGTTAAGGGGCGGCAGGGTAACCTAGTGGTTAAGAGGCAGCAGGGTAACCTAGTGGTTAAGGGGCGGCAGGGTAACCTAGTGGTTAAGGGGTGGCAGGGTAACCTAGTGGTTAAGAGGCGGCAGGGTAACCTAGTGGTTAAGGGGCGGCAGGGTAACCTAGTGGTTAAGGGGCGGCAGGGTAGCCTAGTGGTTAAGGGGCGGCAGGGTAACCTAGTGGTTAAGGGGCGGCAGGGTAACCTAGTGGTTAAGAGGTGGCAAGGTAACCTAGTGGTTAAGAGGTGGCAGGGTAACCTAGTGGTTAAGGGGCGGCAGGGTAACCTAGTGTTTAAGAGGCGGCAGGGTAGCCTAGTGGCTAAGGGGTGGCAGGGTAGCCTAGTGGTTAAGGGGCGGCAGGGTAACCTAGTGGTTAAGAGGTGGCAGGGTAACCTAGTGGTTAAGGGGTGGCAGGGTAGCCTAGTGGTTAAGGGGTGGCAGGGTAGCCTAGTGGTTAAGGGGCGGCAGGGTAGCCTAGCGGTTAAGAGGCAGCAGGGTAGCCTAGTTGTTAAGAGGCAGCAGGGTAGCCTAGCGGTTAAGAGGCAGCAGGGTAACCTAGCGGTTAAGAGGCAGCAGGGTAGCCTAGTGGTTAAGAGGTGGCAGGGTAGGCTAGTGGTTAAGGGATGGCAGGGTAACCTAGTGGTTAAGGGACGGCAGGGTAGCCTAGTGGTTAAGGGACGGCAGGGTAACCTAGTGGTTAAGGGGTGGCAGGGTAGCCTAGTGGTTAAGAGGCGGCAGGGTAACCTAGTGGTTAAGAGGCAGCAGGGTAACCTAGTGGTTAAGAGGTGGCAGGGTAACCTAGTGGTTAAGGGGTGGCAGGGTAGCCTAGTGGTTAAGGGGTGGCAGGGTAGCCTAGTGGTTAAGGGGTGGCAGGGTAACCTAGTGGTTAAGGGGTGGCAGGGTAACCTAGTGGTTAAGGGGCGGCAGGGTAACCTAGTGGTTAAGAGGTGGCAGGGTAGCCTAGTGGTTAAGGGGCGGCAGGGTAACCTAGTGGTTAAGGGGTGGCAGGGTAACCTAGTGGGTTAAGGGATGGCAGGGTAACCTAGAGTGGTAAGGGATGGCAGGGTAACCTATGGTTAAGAGGGGCAGGGTTAGCCTAGTGGTTAAGAGGCGGCAGGGTAACCTAGTGGTTAAGGGGTGGCAGGGTAGCCTAGTGGTTAAGGGATGGCAGGGTAACCTAGTGGTTAAGGGACGGCAGGGTAACCTAGTGGTTAAGAGGCGGCAGGGTAACCTAGTGGTTAAGGGGTGGCAGGGTAGCCTAGTGGTTAAGGGATGGCAGGGTAACCTAGTGGTTAAGGGACGGCAGGGTAACCTAGTGGTTAAGAGGTGGCAGGGTAAACTAGTGGTTAAGGGATGGCAGGGTAACCTAGTGGTTAAGGGGCGGCAGGGTAACCTAGTGGTTAAGAGGTGGCAGGGTAGCCTAGTGGTTAAGGGGCGGCAGGGTAACCTAGTGGTTAAGAGGTGGCAGGGTAACCTAGTGGTTAAGGGATGGCAGGGTAACCTAGTCGTTAAGGGACGGCAGGGTAACCTAGTGGTTAAGGGATGGCAGGGTAGCCTAGTGGTTTAAGAGTGGCAGGTAACCTAGTGGTAAGGGGCGGCAGGGTAGCTAGTGGTTAGGGGTGGCAGGGTAGCCTAGTGGTTAAGGGCGGCAGGGCAGTGGTAGGTATGTGGTTAAGGGACGGCAGGGTAACCTAGTGGTTAAGAGGTAGGCAGGGGAACCTAGTGGTAATGGACCGAGGGCACCTAGTGGTTAAGGGACGGCAGGGTAACCTAGTGGTAAGGGACGGCAGGGTATAATCGCGCATATCCTTTGTGTAATGGTGAATACAATCGCTCAAGCAGAAAAACGATGTCCAACAATTAAATATAAAATACATATCATATTCACAGTGTATCCCAAATATATGTGACTTATTGCCAGTGATATACAAAACTCCCCCCCCCCCCCCCCCCCCCCTCCAGTATAAAAGTTCTCAAAAGTATAATTTGATCTTCTGTTTCAGTTAATTTAGCATTTCAAATATTTTCATAAACTTTTTTTCTAATAAATATTTTTTGGGAGAAAAAAAACTGCCACTTACGGTCTTCGTCCTGACATTTGACAACGGCTAATAGAATGACTTGGGTTGCTACAAGTAGCAGTACAGTCCTCGAATCCACAAAGCTAAACATGTCTAAATGTTAGACATGCAGGGCCTTTTGGGGGAGAAGAAAAAGAAAGGACGAAAGGAGTGGACTTCTCTCTCTTTTTGTGTGTGTGTGTTCCCAGTTACAGAGCCGAACCATACATTCAACCACCTTCCAGAAATAAAAACCCAATCCAGACCCCTCCAGAAACGTAGTACCGACCCGCGTCAGATCAGGCACTGCAGTTTTATGTGTCCGTTGCCTTCAATGAATCTTTGTATATTCCCAAATATCAGTCCGGCCCCTTACCCCCTGTCAAGCTGAAATCTGAGCCCCGTTTCCCACCCATTCTGTCTGTCCTGAAGTTCTATTCTTCCACCCAGCTCAGACCCCTCCTTCTTCCATGTGCTACTGAAAAGGGTTACCCAAAAAGTGAAACTTTTTTTCTTTCCAACTTGTCTGGGCTACCTTCCCCCTCTCACCGTTCTGCTATACCAGGCGCTATACAGACTTGTCTTCAGTGAGAGCCTAGTGCAATTACACAGAATGTATGGATTTTTTTTGCCATCAATAGGATACTTTTACATGCTTTCCTGTCCATTGCTGTTATTTTCTCCATTTGATCTTATTCCAATACATATTTTATCTGAGGGTTAGTTCGCCACAAAAGTGCGTCCTAGTGGGGGTGTAATTGATAAAAAATAATTTCAGGACCTTGAGTTGTTATGAGCAGTAAACAACATAAATGCCTCTAAATCTGACCATTCTCATAATCAGCGGAGGACTGGGACAAGAATTCGGCCCCGGCATTTCATCAACACTAGCCCTCATCACTGTGCAAACCGCCAATTAATTTGGGGTTCAACACCCGAGGAAGTGGAAACTCAAAACACATTAACTAGATCGCTGACTCTAAATATAGTAGTCATGTATTCATCCAACAGTAAATGTAATGTACTTAAAAAACGTTGCACTTGTAGTCTACTAGCCATGACACCTATATGCCTATGGCAGGTTCACATGTGCCCCTCCGTATCTCAAAGTTATATAAAATATCTCAGTTGTAAAATAGTTGCTATTGAGCTGAATATTGAGAGTTGAACATTATACCTACAGAAAGCTGAGACCCTCCTCTCTTTGGACAAGAGGACCAAGCTTCCAAAGCTGTGTTTTTCAAAATTGCATTTTTAAATTTTATACGATCAGAACATATGTATTTTTTCTCTCGAGGCATTGG
The DNA here is from genome assembly GCF_016432855.1 of Salvelinus namaycush. Taxonomy (NCBI): domain Eukaryota; kingdom Metazoa; phylum Chordata; class Actinopteri; order Salmoniformes; family Salmonidae; genus Salvelinus; species Salvelinus namaycush. Next base: position 2,013,545 of record NC_052308.1, read on the forward strand.
CGGTAGAGGAGAGTGGCTTGCTCATCACAGCAGCAGGCCCCAGTGAGGGCAAAGGCACATGGGCAGGGCAGACACCGTTTTGATTTTGATTTAAAAAAAAAATTCTGTGTCAAATTCGACCAGCCCACCCAAGTAGAAAAATTATCCAACCCATCTGGCATTTGCCAGAATTGACAGATGGTTAATCCGCCCCTGCTCATAGTGGAACATTTGGCATGTGTCACCTGTAATACCCATCAGGCTTGGAATAGATTACTTTATATTTATTAGTTTAATCAATTCAACTTAATTAATGTCATTAGCAGCTTGTGACTTATACTGAACAAAAATAGAAGCACAACAATTAAGATTTTACTGAGTTACAGTTCATTTAAGGAAATCTGTCAATTTAAATGAATTAATTAGGCCCTAATCTATGGATTTCACATGACTGGGAATACAGATATGCATCTGTTGGTCACAAATACCTATAATAAAAGGTAGGGGCACGGATCAGAAAACCATTCGGTATCTGGTGTGCCCACATTTTTCCTCATGCAGCGCTATACATCTCCTTCCTTAGAGTGGGTGTCCTCTATAACACCTGGGAGGCTGGGTGTCCTCTATAACACCTGGAAGGCTGGGTGTCCTCTATAACACCTGGGAGGCTGGGTGTCCTCTATAACACCTGGGAGGCTGGGTGTCCTCTATAACACCTGGGAGGCTGGGTGTCCTCTATAACACCTGGGAGGCTGGGTGTCCTCTATAACACCTGGGAGGCTGGGTGTCCTCTATAACACCTGGGAGGCTGGGTGTCCTCTATAACACCTGGGAGGCTGGGTGGCCTCTATAACACCTGGGAGGCTGGGTGTCCTCTATAACACCTGGGAGGCTGGGTGTCCTCTATAACACCTGGGAGGCTGGGTGTCCTCTATAACACCTGGGAGGCGGGGTGTCCTCTATAACACCCGAGAGGCTGGGTGTCCTCTATAACACCTGGGAGGCTGGGTATCCTCTATAACACCTGGCAGGCTAGGTGGCCTCTATAACACCTGGAAGGCTGGGTGTCCTCTATAACACATGGGAGGGTGGGTGTCCTCTATAACACCTGGAAGGCTGGGTGTCCTCTATAACACCTGGGAGGCTGGGTGTCCTCTATAACACCTGGAAGGCTGGGTGATCACTCTATAACACCTGGAAGGCTGGGTGTCCTCTATAACACCTGGGAGGCTGGGTGTCCTCTATAACACCTGGGAGGCTGGGTGTCCTCTATAACACCTGGGAGGCTGGGTGTCCTCTATAACACCTGGGAGGCTGGGTGTCCTCTATAACACCTGGGAGGCTGGGTGTCCTTTATAACACCTGGGAGGCTGGGTGTCCTCTATAACACCTGGGAGGCTGGGTGTCCTCTATAACACCTGGGAGGCTGGGTGTCCTCTATAACACCTGGGAGGCTGGGTGTCCTCTATAACACCTGGAAGGCTGGCTGTCCTCTATAACACCTGGGAGGCTGGGTGTCCTCTATAACACCTGGGAGGCTGGATGTCCCCTATAACACCTGGAAGGCTGGGTGTCCTCTATAACACCTGGGAGGCTGGGTGTCCTCTATAACACCTGGGAGGCTGGGTGTCCTCTATAACACCTGGGAGGTTGGGTGTCCTCTATAACAACTGGGAGGCTGGGTGTCCTCTATAAAGCCTGGGAGGCTGGGTGTCTCTATAAAGCCTGGGAGGATAGGTCGTCACTATAAACCTGGGAGGATAGGTCATCTCTATAAAGCCTGGGAGGTTGGGTTGTCTCTATAAAACCTGGGAGGATAGGTCGTTTCTTTAAACCTGGGAGAATCGGTCGTCTCTATAAAGCCTGGGAGGTTGGGTTGTCTCTATAAACCTGGGAGGATAGGTCATCTCTATAAAGCCTGGGAGGTTGGGTTGTCTCTATAAAACCTGGGAGGATAGGTCGTCTCTTTAAACCTGGGAGAATCGGTCGTCTCTATAAAGCCTGGGAGGTTGGGTTGTCTCTATAAACCTGGGAGGATAGGTCGTCTCTTTAAATCCTGGGAGGTCGGGTCGTCTCTATAAAGCCTGGGAGGTTGGGTCGTCTCTATAAACCTGGGAGAATCGGTCGTCTCTTTAAAGCTGGGAGGTTGGGTTGTCTCTATAAAGCCTGGGAGGTTGGGTCGTCTCTATAAACCTGGGAGAATCGGTCGTCTCTATAAAGCTGGGAGGTTGGGTTGTCTCTATAAAGCCTGGGAGGTTGGGTCGTCTCTATAAACCTGGGAGGTTGGGTCGTCTCTATAAACCTGGGAGGTTGGGTCGTCTCTATAAAGCTGGGAGGTTGGGTCGTCTCTATAAAGCTGGGAGGTTGGGTCGTCTCTATAAACCTGGGAGGTTGGGTCGTCTCTATAAAGCTGGGAGGTTGGGTCGTCTCTATAAACCTGGGAGGTTGGGTCGTCTCTATAAAGCTGGGAGGTTGGGTCGTCTCTATAAAGCTGGGAGGTTGGGTCGTCTCTATAAACCTGGGAGGTTGGGTCGTCTCTATAAGCCGGGGAGGTTGGGTCGTCTCTATAAAGCCTGGGAGGTTGGGTCGTCTCTATAAAGCTGGGAGGTTGGGTCGTCTCTATAAACCTGGGAGGTTGGGTCGTCTCTATAAAGCCTGGGAGGTTGGGTCGTCTCTATAAAGCTGGGAGGTTGGGTCATCTCTATAAACCTGGGAGGTTGTGTCGTCTCTATAAACCTGGGAGGTTGGGTCGTCTCTATAAGCCGGGGAGGTTGGGTCGTCTCTATAAAGCTTGGGAGGATAGGTTGTCTCTATAAAGCCTGGGAGGTTGGGTCGTCTCTATAAAGCCTGGGAGGTTGGGTCATCTCTATAAAGCCTGGGAGGATAGGTCGTCCTCCCCTAAACCTGGGAGGTCATCTAAAGCCTGGACCTGAAGGGAATGGGACCTGAGATCAAGGACCTGTGAGGAATTGTGGGGAGTAAGCAGTGAACCGTGTGGGAGTGGTGGGGTCAAAGAGGGGAGTAGCCCCGGGCCTGGGAACTGGGACATGAAGAGGAAAGGAACCGGAGGCTGGGGTGCGACACACACACAGACTGTCTTAGGAATCTCACAGGAAGGTGTTGCTCCAGGAGATGGAGGGAGAAGAGGAGGTGGACTGACTGTGGGCTAGTCAAACATGACATATTTGATGCTCTCAATTATTATTTTTTTTTTTACACTTTGGACCCGTTTATTTTTCTTCATCCACTCAAATAAAGGTTAATGGAAGAATTGTTGACGTCTCAAATTACATTATTTTGTCACTAATAATGAAGATGGGTTTTCTATGATTTGATGATTGACCATCACTTCAGCTGGAAGTAGATCTCAAATGTCTTTTCTTCTGTTGCCTGGTTTGCTTCTGCCGCTCCTCAGGAGAACGGAGACACAGTGTAAAAGGACAGTGAAGACCTGCAGAAGGGTCAATAATCCTTTCTTATGCGTTGCAATAATGACCTCAAAGGGATGGTCAATGATTGATTCACTTGAACTCAACTAATGAACACCGTGCCCAGACGCGGTCTAGGTGCAATGACCCTCCTCCCTTATCCCAACTGAGCAAATTTTCCATCATGGCTCCCAATCCCCATTCAATGTGGATGAGAAGACTATAACGGTCATGTTCCAGACACTAAGAGTCTCTGACCGTGACATAGAGCTGTGTCTGCAACACGTCTGCACTCTCCTTCAGCCTGCCATGAAACCAGTAGACAACAATAGGATATGAAAAGGCCTAAGGAGGTACAAAGTCCGGAGCAAGAGAAGAACCGATGGTGAAGCTGTAGAGATCCCCAACAACATCATGCTGGGACCAAACAGCGGCTTCTTCAACCAAGGCCAAACCGCCCACTGCTATGTCTGTAACCTCACGGACAACCAGGTAAAGGACTGTCTGTAACCTCACGGACAACCAGGTAAAGGATTGTCTGTAACGCCACAGACAACCAGGTGAAGAACTGTCTGTTACACCACGGACAACCAGGTAAAGGACTGTCTGTAACACCATAGACAACCAGGTAAAGGACTGTCTGTTACACCACGGACAACCAGGTAAAGGACTGTCTGTTACACCACGGACAACCAGGTAAAGGACTGTCTGTAACACCATGGACAACCAGGTAAAGGACTGTCTGTAATGCCACGGACAACCAGGTAAAGGACTGTCTGTTACACCATGGACAACCAGGTAAAGGACTGTCTGTAACACCATGGACAACCAGGTAAAGGATTGTCTGTAACACCATGGACAACCAGGTAAAGGATTGTCTGTAATGCCACAGACCACTAGGTGAATGTTTTCAAGACTGTCAAGTGGTGGAGATGTGATGAGTTCGGTGCAGGCTGAAGAGTACACGTTTGAAAGCAAGTGCACACTCTGCAATGGTCATGGGCACACCTACTTCAGCTGTCTACAAGCCCATAGCAACAGAGCAAAAAACGGTGGAAGGGGAGCAGAACCTGAAGAGCAACAACCAACACAGCCAGCAGATGAGCCAGAAGAGCCCCAGATCCCGCAGATAGTCCTCAAAGAAGATGAGTAGCAGAGAGAGATGAGGAAGAGGAGGACTAGGGAGCATAGAGAGGTGAGGAAGAGGAGGACTAGGGAGCATAGAGAGGTGAGGAAGAGGAGGACTAGGGAGCATAGAGAGGTGAGGAAGAGGAGGACTAGGGAGCAGAAAGCGATGAGGAAGAGGAGGGCTAGGGAGCATAGAGAGGTGAGGAAGAGGAAGACTAGGTAGCATAGAGAGGTGAGGAAGAGGAGGACTAGGGAGCAGAGAGAGGTGAGGAAGAGGAGGACTAGGTAGCATAGAGAGGTGAGGAAGAGGAGGACTAGGTAGCATACAGAGGTGAGGAGGAAAAACAACACAATCCCGAAAGACACAGCCAGTCCTACAGCCAGTCCTCCAACCAGTCCTACAGCCAGTCCTACAGCCAGTCCTACAGCCAGTCTTACAGCCAGTCCTATAGCCAGTCCTCCAACCAGTCCTACAACCAGTCCTACAGCCAGCCCTACAACGAGTCCTACAGCCAGTCCCACAGCCAGTCCTACAGCCAGTCCTCCAACCAGTCCTACAGCCAGTCCTACAGCCAGTCCTACAGCCAGTCCTCCAACCAGTCCTACAGCCAGTCCTACAGCCAGTTCTACAGCCAGTCCTACAGCCAGTCCTACAACCAGTCCTACAGCCAATCCTACAGCCCATCCTACAGCCAGTCTACAACAAGCCCTACAGCCAGTCCTACCGCCAGACTTCCAGTCAGTCTGACAGTCTGTCTGACTCCAGACCAGAGGGCAAGTGTGCTGAGGAGAACGATCTCAGTGATCACTGCCTCATTGCCTGCGTGCGTACTTGGTTTGCGGTCAAACGACCACCCCTCATCACTGTGAAACGCTCCCTAAAACACTTCAGCAAGCAAGCCTTTCTAATCGACCTGGCCCGGGTATCCTGGAAGGATATTGACTTCATCCCGTCAGTATTGGATGCCTGGTTGCTCTTCAAAAGCTCTTTCCTCTCCATCTTAAATAAGCATGCCCCATTCAAAAAACGTAGAACTAAGAACAGATATAGCCCTCGTTTCACCCCAGACTTGACTGCCCTTGACCAGCACAAAAACATCCTGTGGCGTTCTTCATTAGCATCGAATAGCCCCCGCGATATGCAACTTTCAGGGAAGTCAGGAACCAACTCAGTCAGTTAGGAAAGCTAAGGCTAGCTTTTTCAAACAGAAATTTGCTTCCTGTAGCACTAATTCTATCAATGATGTTGCTCTTGCTGCTGGTGATTCTCTGATCCACCTCTATGCAGATGACACCATTCTGTATACATATTTCCCTTCTTTGGACACTGTGCTAACAAACATTCAACACTCCTTCCGTGGCCTCCAACTGCTTTTAAATGCTAGTAAAACTAAGTGCATGGTCTTCAACCGATTGCTGCCTGCATCCTCCCGCCCGACTAGTATCACTACTCTGGACGGTTCTGACTTAGAATATGTGGACAACTACAAATACCTAGGTGTCTGGTTAGACTGTAAACTCTCCTTCCAGACTCACATTAAGCATCTCCAATCCAAAATTAAATCTAGAATCGGCTTCCTATTTCGCAACAAAGCATCCTTTACTCATGCCGCCAAACATACCCCTGTAAAACTGACTATCCTACCGATCCTTAACTTCAGCGATGTCATTTACAAAATAGCCTCCAACACTCTACTCAGCAAACTGGATGCAGTCTATCACTGTGCCATCCGTTTTATCACCAAAGCCCGATATGCTACCCACCACTGCGACCTGTATGCTCTCGTTGGCTGGCCCTCGCTTCATACTCGTTGCCAAACCCACTGGCTCCAGGTTATCTATAAGTCTTTGCTAGGTAAAGCCCCGCCTTATCTCAGCTCACTGGTCACCATAGCAACACCCACCCATAACATTCGCTACAGCAGGTATATTTCACTGGTCATCCCCAGAGCCAGCACTTCCTTTGGCCGCCTTTCCTTCCAGTTCTCTGCTGCCAAAGCCCGGAACGAATTGCAAAAATCTCAGAAGCTGGAGTCTTATATCTCCCTCTCTAACTTTAAGCACTAGCTGTTTGAGCAGCTTACCGATCACTGTACCTGTACATAGCCCATCTGTAAATAGCCCATCCAACTACCTCATCCCCATTTTGTTACTTAACCTCTTGCTCTTTTGCACCCCAGTATCTCTACTTGCACATCATCTGCACATCTATTACTTCAGTATTATTGCTAAATTTTTATTAATTTCGCCTCTAGGGCCTATTTATTGATGACCTCCTTACTCTTCTACCTTTGCACTCACTGTACATAGATGTTTCTATTGTGTTATTGACTGTACGTTTGTTTATGTGTAACTCTGTGTTGTTGTTTTTGTCGCACTGCATTGCTTTATCGTGGCCAGGTCGCAGTTGTAAATGAGAACTTGTTCTCAACTGGCCTACCTGGTTAAATAAAGGTGAAATAAAAACGTAAAAAATACTGTTGACAGTCAGTACAGGGAGGGACAGTAATACTGTTGACAGTCAGTGCAGGAAGGGACAGTAATACTGTTGACAGTCAGTGCAGGAAGGGACAGTAATACTGTTGACAGTCAGTGCAGGAAGGGACAGTAATACTGTTGACAGTCAGTGCAGGAAGGGACAGTAATACTGTTGACAGTCAGTGCAGGAAGGGACAGTAATACTGTTGACAGTCAGTACAGGGAGGGACAGTAATACTGTTGACAGTCAGTACAGGGAGGGACAGTAATACTGTTGACAGTCAGTACAGGGAGGGACAGTATTACTGTTGACAGTCAGTACAGGAAGGGACAGTAATACTGTTGACAGTCAGTGCAGGAAGGGACAGTAATACTGTTGACAGTCAGTGCAGGAAGGGACAGTAATACTGTTGACAGTCAGTGCAGGGAGGGACAGTATTACTGTTGACAGCCAGGACAGGGAGGGACAGTAATACTGTTGACAGTCAGTGCAGGGAGGGACAGTAATATAGTTGACAGGCAGTACAGGGAGGGACAGTAATACTGTTGACAGTCAGTACAGGGAGGGACAGTAATACTGTTGACAGCCAGTACAGGGAGGGACAGTAATACTGTTGACAGTCAGTACAGGAAGGGACAGTAATACTGTTGACAGTCAGGACAGGGAGGGACAGTAATACTGTTGACAGTCAGTACAGGGAGGGACAGTAATACTGTTGACAGCCAGTACAGGGAGGGACAGTAATACTGTTGACAGTCAGTACAGGGAGGGACAGTAATACTGTTGACAGGCAGTACAGGGAGGGACAGTAATACTGTTGACAGGCAGTACAGGGAGGGACAGTAATACTGTTGACAGTCAGTCCAGGGAGGGACAGTAATACTGTTGACAGTCAGGAAAGGGAGGGACAGTATTACTGTTGACAGTCAGGACAGGGAGGGACAGTATTACTGTTGACAGTCAGTGCAGGAAGGGACAGTAATACTGTTGACAGTCAGTACAGGAAGGGACAGTAATACTGTTGACAGTCAGTACAGGGAGGGACAGTAATACTGTTGACAGTCAGTACAGGAAGGGACAGTAATACTGTTGACAGTCAGTACAGGGAAGCACAGTAATACTGTTGACAGTCAGTACAGGGAGGGACAGTAATACTGTTGACAGTCAGTACAGGGAGGGACAGTAATACTGTTGACAGCCAGTGCAGGAAGGGACAGTATTACTGTTGACAGTCAGTACAGGGAAGACCAGTATTACTGTTGACAGTCAGTACAGGGAGGGACAGTAATACTGTTGACAGCCAGTGCAGGAAGGGACAGTATTACTGTTGACAGTCAGTACAGGGAAGACCAGTATTACTGTTGACAGTCAGTAAAGGGAGGGACAGTAATACTGTTGACAGTCAGTGCAGGAAGGGACAGTATTACTGTTGACAGTCAGTGCAGGAAGGGACAGTATTACTGTTGACAGTCAGTGCAGGAAGGGACAGTAATACTGTTGACAGTCAGTGCAGGAAGGGACAGTAATACTGTTGACAGTGGGTACAGGGAAGGGCAGTAATACTGTTGACAGTCAGTACAGGGAGGGACAGTATTACTGTTGACAGTCAGTGCAGGAAGGGACAGTATTACTGTTGACAGTCAGTGCAGGAAGGGACAGTAATACTGTTGACAGTCAGTACAGAGAAGGGCAGTAATACTGTTGACAGTCAGTACAGGAAGGGACAGTAATACTGTTGACAGCCAGTACAGGGAGGGCCAGTATTACTGTTGACAGTCAGTGCAGGAAGGGACAGTATTACTGTTGACAGTCAGTACAGGAATGGACAGTAATACTGTTGACAGTCAGTACAGGAAGGGACAGTATTACTGTTGACAGTCAGTACAGGAAGGGACAGTAATACTGTTGACAGTCAGTACAGGAAGGGACAGTAATACTGTTGACAATCAGTACAGGAAGGGGCAGTATTACTGTTGACAGTCAGTACAGGGAGGGACAGTATTACTGTTGACAGTCAGTACAGGAAGGGACAGTAATACTGTTGACAGTCAGTACAGGGAGGGACAGTAATACTGTTGACAGTCAGTGCAGGAAGGGACAGTAATACTGTTGACAATCAGTACAGGAAGGGACAGTAATACTGTTGACAGTCAGTGCAGGAAGGGACAGTAATACTGTTGACAGTCAGGACAGGGAGGGACAGTAATACTGTTGACAGTCAGTACAGGGAGGGACAGTAATACTGTTGACAGCAAAGACAGGGAGAGACAGTAATATAGTTGACAGTCAGTACAGGGAGGGACAGTAATACTGTTGACAGTCAGTACAGGAAGGGACAGTAATACTGTTGACAGCCAGGACAGGGAGGGACAGTAATACTGTTGACAGTCAGTACAGGGAGGGACAGTATTACTGTTGACAGTCAGTGCAGGAAGGGACAGTAATACTGTTGACAGCCAGGACAGGGAGGGACAGTAATACTGTTGACAGTCAGTACAGGGAGGGACAGTAATACTGTTGACAGCCAGGACAGGGAGGGCCAGTAATACTGTTGACAGCCAGGACAGGGAGGGACAGTATTACTGTTGACAGTCAGTACAGGGAGGGACAGTATTACTGTTGACAGTCAGTACAGGGAGGGACAGTAATACTGTTGACAGCCAAGACAGGGAGAGACAGTAATATAGTTGACAGTCAGTGCAGGAAGGGACAGTAATACTGTTGACAGCCAGGACAGGGAGGGACAGTAATACTGTTGACAGTCAGTACAGGGAGGGACAGTAATACTGTTGACAGTCAGTACAGGGAGAGACAGTAATACTGTTGACAATCAGTGCAGGGAGGGACAGCAATACTGTTGACAGTCAGTACAGGAAGGGACAGTAATACTGTTGACAGTCAGGACAGGGAGGGACAGTAATACTGTTGACAGTCAGGACAGGGAGGGACAGTAATACTGTTGACAGTCAGTACAGGGAGGGACAGTAATATTGTTGACAATCAGTGCAGGGAGGGACAGCAATACTGTTGACAGTCAGTACAGGAAGGGACAGTAATACTGTTGACAGTCAGGACAGGGAGGGACAGTAATACTGTTGACAGTCAGTGCAGGAAGGGACAGTATTACTGTTGACAGCCAGTACAGGGAGGGACAGTATTACTGTTGACAGGCAGTACAGGGAGAGACAGTAATATAGTTGACAGTCAGTGCAGGAAGGGACAGTAATACTGTTGACAGCCAGTACAGGGAGGGACAGTAATACTGTTGACATGCAGTACAGGGAGAGACAGTAATATAGTTGACACTCAGTACAGGAAGGGACAGTATTACTGTTGACAGTCAGGACAGGGAGGGACAGTAATACTGTTGACAGTCAGTACAGGGAGGGACAGTAATACTGTTGACAGCCAAGACAGGGAGAGACAGTAATATAGTTGACAGTCAGTGCAGGAAGGGACAGTAATACTGTTGACAGCCAGGACAGGGAGGGACAGTAATACTGTTGACAGTCAGTGCAGGGAGGGACAGTAATACTGTTGACAGCCAGTACAGGGAGGGACAGTAATACTGTTGACAGCCAGGACAGGGAGGGACAGTAATACTGTTGACAGTCAGTGCAGGGAGGGACAGTAATACTGTTGACAGTCAGTGCAGGAAGGGACAGTATTACTGTTGACAGTCAGTACAGGGAGGGACAGTATTACTGTTGACAGTCAGTACAGGGAGGGACAGTAATACTGTTGACAGCCAAGACAGGGAGAGACAGTAATATAGTTGACAGTCAGTGCAGGAAGGGACAGTAATACTGTTGACAGCCAGGACAGGGAGGGACAGTAATACTGTTGACAGTCAGGACAGGAAGGGACAGTAATACTGTTGACAGCCAGGACAGGGAGGGACAGTAATACTGTTGACAGTCAGTGCAGGGAGGGACAGTAATACTGTTGACAGTCAGTGCAGGAAGGGACAGTATTACTGTTGACAGTCAGTACAGGGAGGGACAGTATTACTGTTGACAGTCAGTACAGGGAGGGACAGTAATACTGTTGACAGCCAAGACAGGGAGAGACAGTAATATAGTTGACAGTCAGTGCAGGAAGGGACAGTAATACTGTTGACAGCCAGGACAGGGAGGGACAGTAATACTGTTGACAGTCAGTACAGGGAGGGACAGTAATACTGTTGACAGTCAGTACAGGGAGAGACAGTAATACTGTTGACAATCAGTGCAGGGAGGGACAGCAATACTGTTGACAGTCAGTAAAGGAAGGGACAGTAATACTGTTGACAGTCAGGACAGGGAGGGACAGTAATACTGTTGACAGTCAGGACAGGGAGGGACAGTAATACTGTTGACAGTCAGTACAGGGAGGGACAGTAATATTGTTGACAATCAGTGCAGGGAGGGACAGCAATACTGTTGACAGTCAGTACAGGAAGGGACAGTAATACTGTTGACAGTCAGGACAGGGAGGGACAGTAATACTGTTGACAGTCAGTACAGGAAGGGACAGTATTACTGTTGACAGCCAGTACAGGGAGGGACAGTAATACTGTTGACAGTCAGTACAGGGAGGGACAGTAATACTGTTGACAGGCAGTACAGGGAGGGACAGTAATACTGTTGACAGGCAGTACAGGGAGGGACAGTAATACTGTTGACAGTCAGTCCAGGGAGGGACAGTAATACTGTTGACAGTCAGGAAAGGGAGGGACAGTATTACTGTTGACAGTCAGGACAGGGAGGGACAGTATTACTGTTGACAGTCAGTGCAGGAAGGGACAGTAATACTGTTGACAGTCAGTACAGGAAGGGACAGTAATACTGTTGACAGTCAGTACAGGGAGGGACAGTAATACTGTTGACAGTCAGTACAGGAAGGGACAGTAATACTGTTGACAGTCAGGACAGGGAGGGACAGTAATACTGTTGACAGTCAGTACAGGGAGGGACAGTAATACTGTTGACAGCCAGTACAGGGAGGGACAGTAATACTGTTGACAGTCAGTACAGGGAGGGACAGTAATACTGTTGACAGGCAGTACAGGGAGGGACAGTAATACTGTTGACAGGCAGTACAGGGAGGGACAGTAATACTGTTGACAGTCAGTCCAGGGAGGGACAGTAATACTGTTGACAGTCAGGAAAGGGAGGGACAGTATTACTGTTGACAGTCAGGACAGGGAGGGACAGTATTACTGTTGACAGTCAGTGCAGGAAGGGACAGTAATACTGTTGACAGTCAGTACAGGAAGGGACAGTAATACTGTTGACAGTCAGTACAGGGAGGGACAGTAATACTGTTGACAGTCAGTACAGGAAGGGACAGTAATACTGTTGACAGTCAGTACAGGGAAGCACAGTAATACTGTTGACAGTCAGTACAGGGAGGGACAGTAATACTGTTGACAGTCAGTACAGGGAGGGACAGTAATACTGTTGACAGCCAGTGCAGGAAGGGACAGTATTACTGTCGACAGTCAGTACAGGGAAGACCAGTATTACTGTTGACAGTCAGTACAGGGAGGGACAGTAATACTGTTGACAGCCAGTGCAGGAAGGGACAGTATTACTGTTGACAGTCAGTACAGGGAAGACCAGTATTACTGTTGACAGTCAGTAAAGGGAGGGACAGTAATACTGTTGACAGTCAGTGCAGGAAGGGACAGTATTACTGTTGACAGTCAGTGCAGGAAGGGACAGTAATACTGTTGACAGTCAGTACAGGGAGGGACAGTATTACTGTTGACAGTCAGTGCAGGAAGGGACAGTATTACTGTTGACAGTCAGTGCAGGAAGGGACAGTAATACTGTTGACAGTCAGTGCAGGAAGGGACAGTAATACTGTTGACAGTGGGTACAGGGAAGGGCAGTAATACTGTTGACAGTCAGTACAGGGAGGGACAGTATTACTGTTGACAGTCAGTGCAGGAAGGGACAGTATTACTGTTGACAGTCAGTGCAGGAAGGGACAGTAATACTGTTGACAGTCAGTACAGAGAAGGGCAGTAATACTGTTGACAGTCAGTACAGGAAGGGACAGTAATACTGTTGACAGCCAGTACAGGGAGGGCCAGTATTACTGTTGACAGTCAGTGCAGGAAGGGACAGTATTACTGTTGACAGTCAGTACAGGAATGGACAGTAATACTGTTGACAGTCAGTACAGGAAGGGACAGTATTACTGTTGACAGTCAGTACAGGAAGGGACAGTAATACTGTTGACAGTCAGTACAGGAAGGGACAGTAATACTGTTGACAATCAGTACAGGAAGGGGCAGTATTACTGTTGACAGTCAGTACAGGGAGGGACAGTATTACTGTTGACAGTCAGTACAGGAAGGGACAGTAATACTGTTGACAGTCAGTACAGGGAGGGACAGTAATACTGTTGACAGTCAGTGCAGGAAGGGACAGTAATACTGTTGACAATCAGTACAGGAAGGGACAGTAATACTGTTGACAGTCAGTGCAGGAAGGGACAGTAATACTGTTGACAGTCAGGACAGGGAGGGACAGTAATACTGTTGACAGTCAGTACAGGGAGGGACAGTAATACTGTTGACAGCAAAGACAGGGAGAGACAGTAATATAGTTGACAGTCAGTACAGGGAGGGACAGTAATACTGTTGACAGTCAGTACAGGAAGGGACAGTAATACTGTTGACAGCCAGGACAGGGAGGGACAGTAATACTGTTGACAGTCAGTACAGGGAGGGACAGTATTACTGTTGACAGTCAGTGCAGGAAGGGACAGTAATACTGTTGACAGCCAGGACAGGGAGGGACAGTAATACTGTTGACAGTCAGTACAGGGAGGGACAGTAATACTGTTGACAGCCAGGACAGGGAGGGCCAGTAATACTGTTGACAGCCAGGACAGGGAGGGACAGTAATACTGTTGACAGTCAGGACAGGAAGGGACAGTAATACTGTTGACAGCCAGGACAGGGAGGGACAGTAATACTGTTGACAGTCAGTGCAGGGAGGGACAGTAATACTGTTGACAGTCAGTGCAGGAAGGGACAGTATTACTGTTGACAGTCAGTACAGGGAGGGACAGTATTACTGTTGACAGTCAGTACAGGGAGGGACAGTAATACTGTTGACAGCCAAGACAGGGAGAGACAGTAATATAGTTGACAGTCAGTGCAGGAAGGGACAGTAATACTGTTGACAGCCAGGACAGGGAGGGACAGTAATACTGTTGACAGTCAGTACAGGGAGGGACAGTAATACTGTTGACAGTCAGTACAGGGAGAGACAGTAATACTGTTGACAATCAGTGCAGGGAGGGACAGCAATACTGTTGACAGTCAGTACAGGAAGGGACAGTAATACTGTTGACAGTCAGGACAGGGAGGGACAGTAATACTGTTGACAGTCAGGACAGGGAGGGACAGTAATACTGTTGACAGTCAGTACAGGGAGGGACAGTAATATTGTTGACAATCAGTGCAGGGAGGGACAGCAATACTGTTGACAGTCAGTACAGGAAGGGACAGTAATACTGTTGACAGTCAGGACAGGGAGGGACAGTAATACTGTTGACAGTCAGTGCAGGAAGGGACAGTATTACTGTTGACAGCCAGTACAGGGAGGGACAGTATTACTGTTGACAGGCAGTACAGGGAGAGACAGTAATATAGTTGACAGTCAGTGCAGGAAGGGACAGTAATACTGTTGACAGCCAGTACAGGGAGGGACAGTAATACTGTTGACATGCAGTACAG